>NC_071105.1:36827500-37127500 GCF_024256425.1 Clarias gariepinus
TCATTGCTTAGCCACCGTTGCTGATCATGCTGGAGAATGCGCCGCTGTCGCGCCGCGTGTCCAGACCAAGTTTCTGCAGGTCCACTCCCATGCTAGCCAGGACCTGGAGCAGGGTCATCTCTTGCTGCGTGGCCTGGTCGATCAGCGCGGGACAAGTCGGGTTGCACTGCGGCCACTGGCACGTGTCGATCAGGTGGAAGGGGCAGCCTTTGAGTGGTGTCTTGTTGTTTTTATTGGCCTCTTGAAGACTTTTGTCCCAGCACTGAAGAGCACGGCTAAGAGACGTGCCCTTCACTTGGAAGTCCAACCAGTTACTGGAATAAGATTGGGAAGTGGTGACGACAGGTTCAAGCACCATATGATCAATCAGAAGAACATGGTTAGTTTTTAATAACTTTCATTCGACCTATTTGGTTAGTTGAATCTGTTTAATTAAATGTGTGGTTTTTTTTTTTAAGCGTACAAATAAAATCATGAGGTCATTTTATGACCCACATAAACCCGGGTGGTCCGTGCTATCATTACACTCAGCGAGGGGCCACAGGCTAGGTGCGTGAAAGTGTGAGGTGGCATTTTGGTGACATTCAGAATGTGACATGATGAATGCATGGCTAAAAACAGCAGCATGAGCTCACTGTGCAAGCCTGCAGTGCCCTTACCTTTTAGTGATCAGAGTGTGGGACAGGCAGGATGGGGCAAACACAGCGCTGGAAAAGAAGAAAAAAAAAACATATTGGGAGGGGCTTATCTATTGCATAAGCCTTTCTATAGAAACGTTTAGGGAAGCACTGTTCTAGCTGGAATTATTTTCTTCTATAGATTGTATCGTTTGAGGTACTGTAGAGTAGCTATACAGTATGAGTACACAACTTACGTCACATCTTTAAGGGAGTTTTTCAGTTCTTTCCCGAGATTCTGCATGTAGGTCCATTGCTGCTCGGAAAGGGATTGTGCGCCCATGTAAATGT
The DNA here is from genome assembly GCF_024256425.1 of Clarias gariepinus. NCBI lineage: Eukaryota > Metazoa > Chordata > Actinopteri > Siluriformes > Clariidae > Clarias > Clarias gariepinus. The sequence continues at coordinate 36,828,469 of NC_071105.1, forward strand.
TCTCCAGGCGCAACTGTTCCTCATCGAAGAGCCACTGAACCACAAACAATGGCGCTGCCAAGAACAGATTTTACTCTTCCACCATTGAATTTTACATCTGATCTTTACATCTCATTGCTGCAAAGCCTGAGTTATGACCATTATGAATCAAGAAGAATACCTTTTAAGACTAACCGACCACAGTAATTGACTAAAACCTCAAGGAATATTTGTGTTCACATCCATCAAATGTTCACCGAATTGAACGCCTTAAATATTTTATACTTGCTTCTGAGTACACAAACTCACAGCTCAGGAAAGAGTACAGCTTGTGTCCGAAAAAGCACTGCCACTCCTCTCCTCGCTTGTAATGCTGTTTACACTTTTCAGGGATAACTCCACTCCACATTCTATGGAAAAATAAATGAGTTTTTCTCAGATAAAAGTTACAGAATTCAGAAAAGAACATACAAGAGAACATTTTTATGACTTTACCGTAACCCTTTCTTGATCGCATCAACTGGAGTGCAAGAGAGACTGTCTGGACACTCTTGAGCCTTTTGCTGCTTGCTCTCCAGAAACCATCCGGAATCGACCAAGCCTCGAACCTGCACATCTGCACCAAGTTGCTCTAGCTGACTAGCCACCTTCTCAATGTTCAGCAACACACCTGTACCTCCAGCACTGCAGGTAAGACAGAATGAATATGTGATATGATCTCAACTGCGATAGAAGAGAACTTGAGATGTCTTGTTGGTGCGATAACTGTGTGCGTGGCTGTGCATTCTTTTTTTGGCCGAGCAAACATGCCGCTAATCTGGGAGGAATCTCCAGAATTCAGCATCCCATTGTGGAGGGATATACATAAATATTATGTCATAGCGGTATACATCTTCATAGTGGACGACAGCACAAGCTGAAAATAGAGCTCCTGCCAGGGTAATGTTTGCTGCTCAGATAGTGCCGGCAAGAAGCTGGTCCATACATGGAGAAGGCGTCAAAGCCCTCTGTTCCAGTGCCATTGTGTCTATTGTTTCCAGTAACGTGTTATTGGGATCTAAATGTATCTTGACAGCTATATGAGTTGCGCCGCTACTGATGTGTATCTTGGCCTTACAAAGCTTAACAAGATAAGATCATAGACATACTGTAGCTCCCACTCTGATAAGTCACTTCATTTAATAAAACAGTAAATATGGCGCCATTCAAATCTGAATTCTGATTGAATTAAGGAGTGCGCATTGATTCATTTCCCATAACATAACAATTAGAACGTTTCAATTTCAATAGTTACAATCTGTTCAAAGTGGTTTCTATGGAGGATAGTTCATATAAACCATTGAAAACCACATGTCAGATCATTTTGTTGTGTTCTATTCCTTAGTTATTACCTCGTTCCAGCCAGCATCACCACCTTGGCCTGTTTCAGTCCTCTTGCTGCAAGATCTTTGATCAGCTCCCGAATGATCACAGATCCCATGAAGGAGTACTCTGACATGGAGCAAACACAAACATAAAAAGAGTTTTAAAAAAGAAGATGCAGTTTCAAAACAATTAATGTTCCGATCAAGCGTCTGGGTGACTTTGACCTGGACTTTGGCATGGATGTTGGTGCCAGGTGCTTGTTCGAGTATTTCTGATCTCCTGGGATTTTTACACAAAGCAGCTGGTAGAGTTTACATAGAATGGTACGAAAAGCAAACAAAAAATTTGAGAGACAGAAGAGGATAATGGCGATGTTGAAGTTGAGAAGAAGGTTGTGGGAACTCAAACAAGCACTCTTTACAACCACAGTGAGCAGAAAAGCATCTCAAAACCTTGACAACAATGTGGACAGTTGAAAAAAACAAAACTTTTATATGTGTTTTTGTTATAGAGCGTATACTGTGTTTGCTTTTTGTTGGAGTGTTGTAGGTGAGGTGTTCATGAAAGTTTGTTGTTTAAAAAATGTATTAATTAGCTAAAAAAATGAATTTTTCAAAAAAAAAACATAAAATTCACTGAACCTTTAGACTAATTTCTATCCATATCCTAATAGAAGATTGAGTGTCACCTGTTTCTTTTGCTTGTTTAGTCTTTGCTGCTGGTTTGTTCCCACTCCACACATCGCTAGAACAATAGGGGACAAACCTGCCCACAAAACACAGATAATTACATTAGATACACTGTACGATGTCCTCAGTTCCTCAACACATGTTTTTACTATTACACTTATGATGCACTTACACAATGTTGGCATTGTACCAGTGTGGATTCTCATCAGCCTGTGGAGACAGGATTCCAGTTCCTAAAATACACACACCCACACACACACAAGCCTCATGACAGTGAGAAGGACTAAATGTTGGTTTACATGTTAAACCTACAGAAAGTGATAGATAGCATCCTACCTTTGCGTGTCTGAGGCCAGTCGGTTGAGCTCATCAAGCGAGGGATATTTTTATATCTGGAATCACAGGTCTCTTTGTTGTAACAGCACCACCCACCTAAAAATAATTCACTAATATTAGTCGGACATCCGGTTTGACTAGGGCAGCCCCATTAGGCTGCCGTTCAGGCTCTCGAGGTATGGACCACCTGCACCAGCAACGCTTGTAAAAGCAGCAGCAAGAGGCATGACTGGTACAGGAACATCTAAGAGTGTTAACATGCACATTAATAAATAAAGGGGGTAGGTGGATAAAAGTATTAAAATTAAACTTAAGATTGAACTTAGAATTGCACTAGCAAGACACATCACTGTAGTCTATCTGCTGATGAGGAGCTAGCTATTAGCGTTCGGCTAGTTATCATCATGCTAGTTAAGGTTTGACAAATTAGCCTTAGCTAATGTTTTAGCTTACTTATCAGGGTTCCTTAATAAAAGTACAAGTAATTTCTCATCTTTAACTAAAATCAAATACGAGAATCTCCCTTCTTTACTTTTACTTTAACCCACAGGATTCAAAGATAGATTTCAACACAGATGTGTTATGTGACTGTTAGTTTTGGATGTCTCAGGTATAAAATTGTATTGAAAAAAAAGGAATGTTTTTGTTTACCGAACAAACGTTGATTGAGTTATGAGAAAGTCAAAGTTCTAATCATTTTCCCTTTAAGGAGATCCCAAGCAATCCACAAATTATTGAGAAATATGGAAATTATTTTAAACTACTGAGCAATATACAGTATAAGATCTTTAATGTCACAGGTGTTAGAAATACTTTACCATAAGCAAAGAATTTAAAACTTCAACTTTAAACTTCAACCAAAGAAAGACTTTTTCTCATGAATGTAGTTTTATTCTTCCACTACAGAACCTCAGCAGCTTTATTATCATTATCATTTTCCAGCTACACAGTAAGTTGCTTTTCTTGTCCTGCGTCAACACCATCAATCGTACTTTTAATGCAAGTGAAGCAACACAGTGCCACACGGTCCAAAAACACTACGAAAAAAGAGCGTGCCTCCAAGAAGTTGAGCGGCGGTCGAAATAACGCCGAGCAGAGCATTTAAGCCCGCTGACGGCCCCTTGACAAAATTAACCTAGTTTTAAATACTCACCCTCCAAAAATATCAGCCACCTCTTGCTTCCTTTGAACTCCTTTAGGTAAAACCTGTGGACGGCAAATAAATATAGAATGGGAGAAAATAGGAAGAGGTTACAAATAAGCTTGGGACGTGTCATCGCCATATCAGGACATTTTCATAATAGAGCCTTTTTTATCTAATATTTATTCATGTGTCCATATTAGAATTTTAAATAATAATTATTTGTATTTTTATTCTTAAAGATATATAATGTATATCAAACTAAACTATAATGAAAATGATCAAAGCCTTCAGGAAAGCTCTTTATAATGTCAAGCTACCCTATTTATTTATTGTATTAACTAGTGATGGATTGACAGTTTATAGCTGCTACAGTGTAAGTGATAACAGGAACTAATTTGTTTTGTGAAAATTCCACAACATTACATATAATCACAAATGGAACAAAATACACCAAGTTGGTCTGTAATTGTAAGAACGAAGAAACACCGCAGCTCTCGTGATCTCACCCAGCCGCAGTGCCATCGTTGCACGTAGCCGGTGTGTTCTTCAGGAGGTGCAGCTTCATGTCATCGGCCGGCTTGTTCGCGGATGCTGCCTGCTGAGTCCCTACACGTGTACCAGAACTCGCAGCAATGTCATCGTCTAGGCCGATTTCTGCAGATGTACTGCTGGGTTTTTTAACTGCTCTGCCGCTTGGTTTGGCATTTCGGTTGTTCTGGCAAAAAACGCCTCCTAGCATGAGCAGGAATATTACATGACACAAGACCTTCATATCAAATCCAGCAGGACCTCCTTTGAAGGGAAAAAAAATAGAAAAGAAGCAGAAGAAGAAGTTATCTTTAAAAATGTCTTCAAAACCATGACAACATTAAGTTAGCCTCGATTTCACAATATGACAAAGCAATTACTCACACGAGATAATATGAGATAAGACATTCAAGTGAATAAAACCTACCACAAATTGCGTCTATGGCTTTCTAGTTATCAGCCAATAGAATATTAAAAAATATAACAAATATATCATCAATTAAGTCAAATGGTGTAACATTTGTTTTTATTATGCTGCTTAATAGCAAATAAAAAATTTCCACATATATTTATTTATTTTTTGCTAATTTTAAGCTCGAAATTTTCGTTCTAATAGGAAATGGAGCTATCTTCTTAGGAGAATAACATTTCACGGTTAAAATAAGTAGAATTTGGCCTAAAACTTGGCTTAAATGTTATTTCATTTTTAAAAGCAATATTGTATGTTTTTATTCAAGACATTATCATATAATAAAGCTAAATATATTAAATATAATATTTTGTCATAAATTGCTAAACATAAAAATATTATGCAGATTTCTACTAATTTTACTTATTTTTTGCCTAAATTTGGCTCTGTAGAAATAAATAGTAAAATCTGTCCCAATGTAACAAGACAATAAACTTTGAAATGGGCGAAAAAATGGACAGAAATGGGTTTAATAATGGGATGCAGGCTCTATAATCTTACATTACATTACTAATCAAATAATAGTGAGAAATAGTAGGTAGATTTACCAAGGTTAGAATTTTTTCAATTTTCTCGAATTTCGCAAAATGGTCCACCAAAAGCATCTTGAAATGAGTAACTGTGTCTAGCAAAATTCAATATATATATATTTACACTTACTTAAGTCTACTCACTCTGACTTATTGTTACAACTCAACCTGCATTGTGACATATATAGTTAATATCACTGAATAATAAGAAATTGTGAAATAATATTCACAACAAAAGAAACATACCCTTTATAATCACCCGGTCCTGGTCACCTTGTTCTTTGGAAAATTCTTCTGTTGTGTGGACCACCCTGGCCTCCGTGAATGAATCGAGAGTTATTGACTTGATGGTTTATTGAAGCGTGCAGCGATGGTCTTGGACTATGGATATGGATGTGCTAGGTTTTATAGTGTCACCATATGGATTGCATTTCCTAGCATCTCCCCCCACCCCCACGCATTTTGAGCCAGTGCCAGCTCCGAGCTGTAACTGATGACACACCGGCGCTGGACGCTTGATGCCGAGGAGAAAAGATAACAGGCACACTACCAACCATATTTCAAATGTAGGCCCTACCCCTCGAACTGCGTCCCACAACTACTCCTCCCTCGCTGACGGCTCGGGCCGGCTTTGATTTAAACACCTACATGGCTGAAATACCTGCACGGCCCTTCAGATACATGGCATGCAACAGGTCAGTGGAGTGAACGTCTACTACACGCTCGAGCGAGAAACACGAGGTCCTGAGGTAAACGGTGCTTGTAAGGCATGCCAGTCATCAACAAGGATGTCTAACAAATACAGCACCCCAATACATTATAACATATAAATTAAATCAATCTAATTCATCGAATCTATCTTATTGAAAGATCATTAAATATTTTCAAGCTCAAAATCATTAGAATTTAGCCTTATTTTGGAAAATTTAATGGCAGGTTCAAGATTCTTTTGGAAATATATTTAGAACGTAGCTTAACAATCTTTTTTTAGATTTATTTCATAAAGCTGATTATCTAAAACATTTTAAACATTTTCAAAATAAATATAGCACAGCTAATAATCTGTTAAAAATATAAAATGTTTATTGGTATTTCGTAAAAGATTTTTTTTTTTTTAATTAGCACAGGACTTACAGATGTGATATCTGGTGAATGAAAGCATAAAAGCGATTGATATTTACAAAAGACATCAAGCATAGTACAGTGAAGTACAGAGTCTTCACTGCTGGACTCTGATCCTGGCCGAGGTGGCTCGGAGCCCACTGTGGCCGTTCCCATGAACATTCAGCAAGTAAAACGCCTGATTGTTGGAAATCGATTGACTGGTCGCACCTAGTGGAAGAGACACATCTGTCTGTGGAAACTCTACACACAATCATTCACCAAAACCACTCGCACATTACAGGAACTCGGCTTGGAGTCATTGCCACATCCCCCCTACAGTCCTGAAGAGGCCCTTCGACGTGATCGTGACCGATCATGGCTCCGTCGTACTGAGAAAGCTTTCTATATTGATGGTATCCAAGCACTAGTGATAAATAAAAAGAAAAAAAAAGAAAGAAAGGTTTTTAAGATTTTTTACTCTCATAACATTGTTCTGTTATTTTGCACAATCATGTTTAAAAAACTTTTTAAAATCTTTTGAACACTGATTTGGCCTCTACAACCTCACTCTTCTGATATTTTATAATTTTACTTTTATATGTACTTTTTTGTTACATCAATCAAAGTCATATCAGATTTTCCATGCTGACTTGATTATTGTGAATGAAACATGATGCAAAAGCAATTTCTCAACACCAGAAAAAAAACTGAAACCTGATTTTATCTTCGATTTTATCTTTAAACATGAAAACACTGAGAACTTTGAGGTGGATCTTTTGATATCCTCAGTGCAGAGTCTGAACTGAACTAATCTCAAGTGAAATATATTTTAAATTAATATTCTATTTGCTTGTGAATAAATAAACTAAATTAAAATGTGTGCTTTAATGGTCTAAATAAACCTGCTTGTATGGTATGGTTCATTTCTATTTACTGCTTTAATGATTAATTGTTTTATTTATGAAACCAAATAATGCTAAAAATGCCAAGTATCTTGTATCAATGCCGTTATTTAACGCAGTAACTATTTAAGATTTGACACTTTTTAAAAAGAAGTTTTACAGTGTTGCGTGACGCTAAGATATTTTTTACTTTTATCGTGATAAGATATCCGAGTGCTTTAAAGCGTTGCCAGAAAATATTTCACATACATGAAAATATTCGAGTAACGAAATATCTAACCAAGTCATCCAATGACATCGCTTTTTGGATTTGAATTACTGAGCTTTCATTCTTTTGCTATTTAAACGCATACAAGCCTCATTCTGTCTTCCCAGAAATCATTGCAACAATCTGTTAAGCAGACCTCAAAACACTTAAAAACCTGAGAGAAAAAAACACTGGTGTAAATCAAGCAAGAATGTTTAGAAGAGAAAAAAAAAAGCATTTAGATGGCATTGTGCGGTCTTTTATGTCTTTGATATCTGCTTCAACAGATTTTTGCAGAAGCTGGCAACAGACAGCGGCTCTTGGGATCGATAGCGCAGACTCTGGAGGATGGCTGGAGCTAAAACACCCACACACTCTTACCTCGAGAATGACCAGATGCCTGTGATGCCTCATTGGGTCAAAGGGAAAGACAGTGACATAAACAGAGTACAGTCAAGGTGGAAAAATCACAGAGAAATCACACGTTAGTGGAAGCATCGAGCCAAAAATGTACTTTAGTGAAAGTTAAACATATGCAAGTATTAATACTGTACGTACATTTTAATTAATTAAATTAAATCAATGTTGCGTTCGCCTGTGATAAGTTATCATATGTATTATTCTTTATTTAAACAGCTTTAAAACGTTAACATAGCTCCGATAAAGTGTGTGTTAATAATCCAACTGAAATAGCCTCAGATAACACATCCTTTCAGTCCTTAAACTCCCTTTATTTCACTCCTCTTCCAAACACGCCATTTTAGTGTCTATGCAAATGAGCTACCACCAAGCCACACCCCACCAGCTGCATTGAGAAACAAGCCAGGGGAGAGTATCTTCTTATATGAGGTCACATTAGGGGAGAATCTAATTGGTAATCTAAAATTAATTTTGAAACCCCAACCGATTCAAAAATGGAAAAAAAAAATACAAAAAAGTAGTAAGCATATTCCTTTTTTTTTGCACACACAAAACACATCCATCTGAATGTCTAAAAGCCTTTTGCATAATACGTAATATGTATAAATTTTGCATAATATGTCCACTTTTAGCTATTAGTAAATGCTTTATATCATAAAGCAACTAGACTGTTTTGCTAAAAACATAATTTAACCTGTAAATTTTCTAAGTAAAATATCATGTATATATGCAACATTTATGATTAGCAACAATCTGACATGCTACGCAATTTTGTTAGCTATTGCAATTCATGGTATCCTGCAAAGGAAACATGCTAACTTTAAAAAAAAAAAAAAAAAAAAGGGGCAAACTTACATGCTTTTTTCAAATTCCACACTACGATCTTGGGTCTTGTTCATATTCAAGCTTACATGTAAAGTTGTAGTGCTAACTACACTGTGTAGCATGAAAAGGTCATTGTAGATATCAAACTGACACAATTCCTCTTTTGTTTTTATTTTGTCTTATTTTCTTAATTTGTTACTAAACTGAAATAATTGGATAAGAAGAGTTAAAAAAAAATTAGGAAATGAAGAAATGATGCATTGGAGCGTCAAACATTTTCTGACACTTATGCTGATTGTTTTGTTGTTGTTGGTACGCTCAAACACTTACAGTTTCCATAAATTTATCTCTGTAAGACATTTTGTAATCATTTAACTGTAAAGAGATTAGTTATCTTGAGCTGGAATGCCTGTTCAGAAGGTCATGGGCTAGGATGAGCTTGCTTGTGGTGTGTCATCGCCACACTACAAGCAAGCTACATTTCTCAGGTGACACCCATCAAAGCATGCCACGCTGCTGGGAATCGTAATAAATTGCATTTTCTGCGCTCCAACATGCAAAAAAGGTTGTGATCGACAACTAAACCCAATACCCAAGATTTAAACCTTTGCATTTAACATGCTTGGTGCATGACTAGGATGTTTAATGAATTGAAATTAATGTAGGGAATTAAAAACTTGTGAACAGGAACGACTTGGGATATGTCGTTCCCGTTCACAGAGCACCCACACTAGGACACGAGGGATTGCGTGGCTTAGGCGCATCAATCTCCTGACATGGCATGTAAAGCTTTAAAGGATTAATGCAAAGTACAAGTTACCAACAGCAGACATTATGGAAGGTGACATGCTAACCTTGTGGTGGGATCGATAGCTTTGTGTGGCTCAAAAAAAAAAAAAAGAATGGCATGACTGGTAGCAGTCAGCGTATAAGATTTTTTTTTCATGCATGTGCAGGACCAGTGTGAGCTCTCTGTTACAGGCCAGGGTAGGGAACATCAGCATGAGCCTGTGGAAGCGATCAGCAGTTACCTAACTGGGTCATACGCTTGGCCGAATAGCTCCAAGAGCCAGCCGAGGCTCATGACAGAGGCAAGTAGATACGTGGCCTTGGAGTCAGCGAACACCAGCGCTGTCATGGGCACTGATTGATTGCGGCAAGGGTCGTGTCGCTTTGAAACACCTAACATAAGCCACCCCAGCTGATCCAAAACGTGCCAACACAACTGCGGCCCCCCGAGCGGTGAGATGACTTACAAAGGCAAACATTCATACATCCACGCATGTGCTCGTCTGTTCCAAATGACACTAATGTGCATTTTACTGTCATGTTTGCATGAGTGATGGAGCTACAGCTTAGCATCGGACCACGCACATGCTAACTTCTCACTCACAAGTTGAGTGCACTTTTAGCGAATGGCAAAGATGATTATATCTAGATTAGAATAGCCGATGTTTAAATGGCGAAGACTAATCAGTGTGATTGTGGACATGAACATTTATGAAAATGTTACTAATATATTTAAAGCCATATTTTTTTGTCCAGTCTTATTAAACTGATAAGTGCTAACTACGCTGACTAGCCCTAAATTTGTTTGCATAAATTTGAGCTGCATGGAGAAAACCAATCTTCATCTTTGCACACGTGTATGTTAATGTACACTTTGGATTCATTTTCTACATTCTACAACAATACTGTTTTTTTTTTTTAGGTAATTAAGTAACAATTACCTAATTCATTAATAAATTCATTTTATTTATTGCTTTAATGATTTATTGTTTTATTTATGGAGACAAATAATGCTAAAAATGCACTAACATAACACATATGGCGTTAGCTAATTAAGTAACAGCAACAGTCGAATGTTATTTTAAGACACGGTCAAAGGTCAGCTGATCTGGAAAAGTTCTTGCGGGAAACCCATCAAGCACCATGATGAAACTGGCTCTCACGAAGACCTTCCCAGGAAAGCAAGACCAAAACTTACCTCTGCTGCAGAGGAGACGTTCATTTACCAGCCTCAGAAATCACCAATTAACAAACAGCACCTCAGATTAGAGGCGTTATGAAGGATTTATAGGGCGTAAGTAGCAGAAACAATTTAATATCAGTTCAAATAAGATTATTGCATATTTTGGACGCCTTCAGCGTTTTACAATTTCGAAAGTAAAAAAAATCAGAGAATTAGAAGGCGTGTCCAAACCTTTCACTGGTAGTGAATGTGTAAACGTGTTTGAATATATCTAAATTAGCCACTTAATTAAGCCTTAAAATCAAAGTGGACACGAATTCAGGTTGAACGTATGATTGCCTTGTGGAGGACAAATTTCTATTCTATTTAAGGACAATGCACTGCTGTTCAACTCACATGTCCAAGCATGAGCCGACCTCAATATGAAAAAAAGTGTACAGGTCCTTTATGATGTGTATCACAGCGCGGATTCTGCTGAAAGGTCTGAGCTTCTGAGAAACCGCAGGCCAAGCACCACCCCCACCTCAAAGTGGACCATTAGTTCATTTTAAATTTATCACTACCTGACAGATAGCGTTTATGTTAGGGCACACGTCTTATAAATGAGTCCTTTGCCCTTTGCATCTATATGGTAGACATTTTAGGTGGCACCATAAGTGTCATCAAGGTAGTCGATGAAAATATACAATGATACCAGATCATTTTTTTAACTGATACCGATATGTTTTAAATGGGGAAAAGATTTAGGACAAGTATGTTACCGTGCCAAAAAGGACATGTAGGTCTGTCCTACTGTTTGAGAATACGGTTTTTATCTACAGCACAAACCAATGAGATATGATTCATGGTGATATATAAAATACATTTTATAATTGGAACTAGGTCATAAAGATGCACAAGGACTGGATGTTGTGAGGCAGGATGAGCTTTAGACCTTAAGCTTCGTGATTGATGGTCACTTTCAAAGCCAAGAAACACAATGATCTGCATCCGAAAGTTTTTATGAGCGCTGTGGATTTATATTAACACCGCTCGCAAAATTTACAGCAGCGATTTTTCACAGTCTGAGGACCAAGCCAGTTTGACTTTTTGCTGATTTCCTGCTCAATGTCAGCGCAGATTCTTCTCAGAGGTGAACTTAGGCAAAGCGCTCGTGCAACAGACCATGAAAAACAGTTACGCATATGTTAAGCGTGAGCGATTTTAACCCAGAGATTATTCCTATAAAAATTACAGGAAGCATATGCCAAAAAAACAGGATGATATAGATGTTAATTTTTATGGTTCGCTCTTATTAACACCTGCAGTGTCCCTGGAGTCATCACTCATGGTTTTATTTAACGATAGTTTTGTCACCCTTCACGGGTGCCAGATATGTCTCTGTACAAAGCTTGTCTCTTTTTTTAAAGCCTTGCATCATGAAGATGTCAACACTATTAATCTGAAACTAAAATAATCCCCTGCATTGGCTTAACTTTAGATTGGATGCTGTAATGCTGCAAAGGTGCCGCAGTAATCCTGATGTTTCTTTGCATGTGGAACCCTGTCTAGAACAAATAGTAATATGATACTTATAACCAGAGGATGATTCAAATCCAATCAAGTGGCTTTTTGTTGTCATTTCAACCATGTACCGATGACACAGTAGGCTGCAGGTGCAGGTGCACGTTTACAAGAGACTGCGCCTTGGACGTGTGTAAATGTGTGTATAAACAGTGTGTGATTCTGTAAAGAGTAAAGAAAAGTCAAGCACTGCCAAGTACATTGTTCTAATATGGGAATGTATTGCAAACTGATATTATAATATAATAACTGATGCTGTAAGCAGCAAAATATATATATAAGTTAGTGTAGTGCTGCTTTAGTGGGGTGATGTTAGAGATCTGGATTGACTGAAATATCCATAGGGTTCAGGCACAGAGGGATGTGTTCATGTCGAAAATACTTTGAGGGTCCTTTTTGTCCAGAAAGGTAAGGGCCAGGTGGAGGATATACTTGAACTGCTGCTGAGGTTCCAGTGAGGGGAGAGCAGGATCTTGATGTGCCTTATGACAACCTTTTCAAAGCAATTCATGGAGATGAAGAGGTATTAGTGTGACTGGTGGTCTTGATGCACCATGGAATGTTGGAAGGTGTTGAAAATATTCATAAGAATGTCTGCTGGTGTCTGCACATCCACTGTTCACTCAAAATATACAGTACAAGTCCTTTTTCCCAGTGCCAGATGTTGTCCAGCAGCCTTCTGTGGATTGACTCTGGATACCGTATTTGATCACTGGGAGGAGTGGTGGTCTTCCTTGCAGCCACACTGGTCTACACCCAAAACCAAACTTAGATATTGTTCAATCTGGAAGGGCGTCATTACTATCACAGTCAGATAATATTTTCCTGAAGCAATGTTTATTGGTCCTGCAGCTTTCACAGATTAGAAGTTGAACAGTTTAGATGTTATTCATCTATTGGTTTCTTTAATAACAATTGTCTTCTGGTTATGGTTGAGGTGGATCAGGAGCCTATCCCAAGAACATCAGTTGTGAACAAAGAACACAATCTGGCACATCACAGAGTACTATATATTACACCTAGTGGAGTAAAGTAGAGTATTCAGTAGTTCCCCTACTGACATGTGTGGGATGGGGAAAACTGAACAATGTGGAAGAAACCTACAGATCTATGGACACAGCATACACCAAAAAAAACCATAAACAACTCTACTAGACGAATAAACTGAAAATGCAGAAATGATATTGCATGTCAAAACTTCTCCAAGACCCCAAAACACCTGCAGACCCTTAGTGGGTGATAACCAGTGAGATAACCTTTAAACCAAGAACAGCGTGGCATCATACCGTACTATTACTAACTGAAACTTGTGGGGTTTTTTTGCGCACTTGCAAATTTTCATGAAGTTTCATGAACACTTGTTTTGCTCTAAATTCATTTCAGACCTGCCGAGACTAAAATCTGTGTTTCTTTGGTACAGAGTTTTAACTGAAAAAAGTTTCTGAGAGATGAGAGGAGGGAGGAAATGTGGTAACCTGAAGGAAACCCACACAGTTATAGGGAGAAAACATGGCAACAGTAACTTTTCCCCTAAGAAATGCACTATTAATCTATTACCCTAGAATCTATGGTTCATCTTCCAAATGGAAAACAGAGGAAACAATGACCTGCCTAAATGGCTTCAAGTGGCCATCATAGTGAATGAGTTTACTTTAAAATTACCTTGAAATTTAATATTAAACAATTGGCCTCTTAGAGTTGCTCAGTCTATAGACGCTTTCCATTCTTCTTTTTCATGAAAAAATAACTACTAAGGAGAAGTAGAAGTTTAAATGCAGCCAAACTCACCTCTGGAAATATGGAAGATATGGAATACATGAAAATTAAGCTGACTTGACTAAAATTAACCAGAATTAGGCCTGAAGCTACCACCCTGCAGTTCAACATTGTTTTATCTGACTGAGTAATTTGATAGGACGAGAGGCATTCCACCAGTGGATAAATCCACTGGGCCAATTTAACTATATGTATCCCACCACGTCACGGGTGTTCTATTAACCATTATTGGTCTGCGGCAGCATGGGTGAAAGTAGGTCAGTATAGTCTGCAGTACAGGTAAGACGGGAAAGCAGCTGCCTACCCACATTCAAACCCAGTTACAGAAGAACTTTCAGCAAGAAAACACATCTGATAATGTTAAGCCATCTTTAACACTTTGCCCCTTAGTAATCGCTGAATATCAGCATGGCTGTGATATCTACAGGACATGGGCTGTGCCCTTCTGCCTCTGACTGCATCGAAGCCATGCTGATGTCCCGAACAACAGCACTCCCCCTCATGTGATATTGCTCAATTTAAAAATTTTAATCAATACCCACTGACCAATCGGAACGAAAGAATTCAACAGCGCTGTGTCTAGAAGCGTGAACCAAGTGTTGAACTTACAGCTGTACGCAGCTGTTAATGTTTAAGATATGAAAAAGACACACATAGTGAAAGAATGTAACACCTCAGAAGAGCTGGAAAGCCGTCAGTGAGCTGATATGCATTCTAAAGCATTACCAGTAACAAGGCCGCCTTAATTGCTGTTGTCCAGCTCATGTGTTGTTTTTCAATAGGGGCTTACGCAGGGTGTCTTGATTTATGAAGGCATGCATGACATTTATTTATATACAGAGAACGGCTCGTGAGTAGTCCGGCTTCGTATGCACACAAGGGTGATGTCATTCAAAATCCTGAATCCTGTGTTACTTAGTATAAGACAAGAAGAGTTAAAGTGACACAACAATGAGTCAACAAATAAAAAATAAATAAATAAATAAATAATAATAATAATAATATATATATATATATATATATATATATATATACTGTATATATATGCATAGAGCTTATTTATGTCATACAGAGATATCTTAGCAATGGATTCAATTTGGTTTTGAAAGTCAGTACAGAGTTTAGGTAGTCATTTTGGGATTTCCCACATTTTATTGCAGTGGCCAGGGTATTTTTACAGAAAGAGTTACGGTGGTTGAACCTTAAAGGTCTTTTCTCACAAGTTAAACCTCAGGTATGGTTCAATATGATAAACACAGAGAACAAATGTGTGCCTTCAATATGAGAAAAACAATAAATAAAATACCACCTCATTTACAAAATAACATAATAAAACTAAGTGAACTGGTAACCAAGAGTTAGCCTTGCTGAAAATCGTCCCTGGTTGAGCTGGTTAAACTGGTAGACTATCTTGCCAGGTATAATTTATCAGCATTCTTCCATTTTAAATACTTTTTCCTTACAAAATTAAACAACATGCGAGAAACTGTAAAGCAAAGTCTGTGGAGAGATCAGCATTTGTAAAATGAGACAGTGGAATATACTGCTAGAAACAGCAGATTCTAGAAGTATGTGCGAATACAACAAAAAGCCAGTTAGAAAATCTCAGTCATTTATTTTGGGGGATTTCCTGCCAGTTTTCTTACTAAATTAATCATGGCTAACACATGCTTTGTCTGCCAATTCCCACGCTAACACCTGCTTCATCTTATTAAACATCCGCCTATTGTTTTTTACAGAACATACTTATGAACATACTTGGAGAAAAGTGCTATCTGTCGTATTCAATGAAAATGAGCTTACAGATGACCATGATTGGCCAAAATCTTAAACAATTTTTTATTACTTTGAACAAGTGATGAGAAAGAATGAGAAAGAAAAGATGCGACCAGCTCAGTTTGCCTGTAAACTGTTTTCAGGTTAAATCTTCAATTTTTATACCTTTATGTTTGCTCATTTTTACAAATTACAAAACAATTTATAATAGAAATAAAAAAATATATATTTAATAAATGAATAAAGAAAAGAAAAAGAAATCTGCTAAAAAGTCTACACTTTTCAAAAGTCATTAGAAACGATGTCTGGGAGTAAATGAAAGATCATCTCTGGTATAATTTATTAGCATTCTTCCATTTTAAATACTTTTTCCTTTCAAAAGGAAACAACGTGCGAGAAAATTTAAAGCAAAATCTGTGGAGAGATCAGCATTTTACAGCTCAGCATACAACCTATAGGTAACATTCAGGATAAAGTGGCATTTCAAGATAGCTAACTATGAAGCTTGAAATAGTTATGAACTAGCATTAACTAGCTAGATAGGTAGCAAAAAAAATAAACCAAGGTACTGAAACCAAAACAGCATTAGCTTATCTCACTTAATGTAAAATGCATTAATGTGTGGTTCAGATAAAGAGCCAGTATATTATTATTATTACAGTGAAACCTCAGCATGCCCTCCTTCGAGTTTCCCCTTAAGAATGGAAATTTAGCAAGAAACCTGCATCGGCATATGAAACATTTTGGGATACGAACGAGCGAACAAACCAAAGTAAACGCCGGCTAGGTGGCGCATACGTCTGGGAGCCCGCGATACCACCGTGGCCTTCGGCATGCACTCAAAGCTATGTCATTTTTCACACGTTTTTTTAAATATTGTTAATATTTTGGAATGGATTACCTGCATTTACAATATTTCTTGGAAAAATTCAAAATACAGTATATTCAAAATATCAAAATACAAATTGTCACCTTAAGAACTAAGTCATTTACTTGATGCTAGTAGGAGTATTTTTCTGTGATTTGTAATAATTCTTTCACCAGGGAACCACGGGAAGCACAAACATAAATGAAAGAACAATAAGATTGGGCAGACTGAATGCTCAAAGAACATCAGGAACTGCAATGCATCTACTTGCCACAAGGTAGCGAACACTGCACAGTAAACAATATCTATCAATATTTTTCAGTACCATTTTAGTTTGTGTTGTGCACTGAACATGACCAAGGAATGCATCTAAAAATAAAGCGGTTGAGTTTACAACGGGTTATGACAAGAAAAAGTATTTATTAAAACATCTTAAAGCTTTGAGTCACTTTTAAAGGGTTCTTTAAATAATTTAAAGATTTGTTTTTTAGACTTTCCTGTTACTCTGAAAAGTCACAGACTTAAACTTTTTTTAGATAGATACACTACATTGCCAAAAGTACGTGGACAGCTCACATGTGCATTTCTGAATGCCGAATTACAGATTTATTTCCACTTTGCTGTCATGATCTCCACTCTTCCGGATCAGGAAGGCAAGGCTGTTTGGGTGGAGTTGTGTTCATTTATACGCAAGAGCATTAATGAGATCAGGTTCTGATGTAGGGATGTCGAGAAAGTCCCAGTTCATCCCAAAGGTTATGGTTCAGTGGAGCGGAGCTCAGTCAGGGCTTCCACACCAACTTTCACAAATAATATTTCCATAGAGCTCGCTTTGCGCACTTTGTGTCATGCTGGAGCAGGTAATTCCAGTGAGGGGAAACTGTAATGCTACAGTGTTCAAGATATCCTATCTTATTGTGTGCTTCCAACTTTGTAATGTGTCCACATACTTTTAGGTTTCCAGTGTATATTCTGTACATACAATTACATAAGTGTATAAAAAGAATGACAAATACACTCATATTTTTTTTATCTGGCAACTAAGCACAACTTCAACATATTAAATAAATGTTAAAATAATAGATAAACCAGTCTCTTATTTAGGTGATAAAGCTCTGAGCATCAGCCCACTACTCAGTCCACTGGGCATCAGCCCACTACTCAAAAAACATTTCTTTTTAAATAAACAACATGCTGTGTCCTGTGTTCCTGTGCAGATATGGGTCCCATCACTCAACATCACACTTACTCATGTCTTACTCAACACTGGACCGGTTCTAAAAAAATAAAAAAATAAAAAACGAAAACAGAAACACTCATTACAACAAAGGATTTATTAAATCCGTTGTGAGATGTAAATCGCAGCCTTACAGCCGGCCTGTATTAGAGTCTTCAAAACTAAATATCCAGGAACCTGGGGGAAACAAAAACAACAAAGAAAAGCATTAGAGACAGAACATCTGGTTTGGTTGGTCTGTTTTATATGTGTAATCTATTTGACACGTTATGTAAAAAGTTTTGAGGAATAGTTCTACAGGTTTCCTAAATTGCTTTTTTGTCTTTCATTTTCAGTCCAGGCCCTGAGCAGTTTTTTCGAGGAATGTTTTTTTTTTTGTTAAGCCACACAGTGACCAATTAATTATTCAAGCACCTAAAAAAAGCATTTAACTTGACTAAGGCATAAACCAGTGAGAAACAGGTGCAGATGATGAGAGGAGATCAGGTGATTAGTATACTGCTGATGCTGAATGCTGTGGTGAGTGGTTGGAATAGATCAGAGGGGAGATGAGGTCGCTGCTGAGGTTGTTACATAAACAACCAATTTAAAAAACTATTTTTAGGCACTTTGCACCCTTTCACAGTAAACCATTTGTTCCCTTTTCTTTAATCCAAACACTTTAATGTAATATGAAGAAATGAGGTGTATCTCAAGACTTTTATACAGTACTGCACTTTTTTATTACATAATACAGTACAAAATATTGCATTCAAGATATTTACAATTACCTTATACATATTTAAACGCACATCCAAAGTAGTTTGCAAGAACTAAAAATTAATAAATTAATTTTTTTAATGATTAAAAAAAAAACAAGATTCAAATTTTAAATTACTTCGTTAAGAATTTATGATTTCAGTGGATCATAGAAAATGTTAATTTACAGCGGTCAGTATTCTCAAGGTTTATATGCTTTGCATTTGAATTGGATTCTGTATCACTTGTCAATCACAATTACCAAAATTAATAAACATGAACATACTGTATTTCCTTATTATTAATTTGCTCCACGGTTGTTAAGTTACTCTTAGATTGTGCATCCTATAATAGGGCTTCTGTCAATACAGAAAAGTTTTTTTTTTTTTTTGGAAAAAGTGTAAATCTTAACTATTTAAAAAAATTCATTATGGGGATTGAGATGAAATACTGAAGGCATGTTTTAAGTAGTGTGACTGACCGATTCGGCGTCATGCTCCAGCCCGGTGTCGTGGTGTTCCAGCTCATCGTCTCGAAACTCTTTAATGAGCTGACGAAGTTAAAAACAGGCCAATGACATGGTTATTAAAGGTTGCAATAACAAATATACATACATGGCAACTTTTAAAAGTGAACAGACTCCGAGGTGTGCGCTAGACAAAGCTGCACTTTTAAAGGGTGCGATTTTAGTCTTACACTCACACTCAGATATTTTAATCCAAAATTTCTTACATTTCACTTAACCAAAGAACTATTTTACCATGTGTGATTTTTGTCTGTCGTGCCCAAATCCTACAGTCTAAACCTGGCCTTGGAGATTTTGTGCCATACCTGCAATAACTCCTCATATCTCTCGGGTTCTGTCTCCATTAGCGTTCGGATTTGGCTGTTGTAGTGTTCAGAGATGCTCTCCTCTACCGCAACGGTGCACGCCATTGCTACCTTTTTCCCCAGAAGTGCTGTAGAGGCTCCTTCAAACACACCCACACACACATGAATTATACTAAATGATACATTCACAGCACAAAAAATTTCATTATTCAAGGGGCGTTCAAGTCAACCCAGGACTTTTGATTGTACAAAATTTAAAAAAAAACTTCCTTTATTTCTCTAAATAATACCCTGCTACATTCCCTTATCCCAGTGTTTTACTAGTGTTGGATATGATCACGACAAAGTTTTATCAGTACACTGGAGCCATGATCGGACTGCTTCACATCTGAAACGCTAGGCTTTGCAGTGCGCTTCAATCCTCCTCCAACCGGGATTGTCATTAATGGACATACAGCCTTTGTAAAAAAAACATTTGCACTGTTCTGATGTTTTACTGCGGCTAAGAGTCTCATCACTGTATGTACTTGAAGTCATCAGTAAACGATTGGATTTACACCTTCATTGACCAGAAATTTGTTCCAGTTTCACTTGAATGCCTCTCATTTTTAATTAAAGAATATTATTACACTATTAGAGCTTTTAAACACATTATTAACTGAGCTATATTTAATTTTTTATTTTTTTAAATTATCAAAACCTTTTTTTAGGAGAATTTTCTTATTAGATCGCATATACAAATGCATACAAAAATAAATAAAACTTTTGCATTAGCAAGGGAGAATATCTAGCGAGTGAAAATAGGCAAATACTTATTTGTACTAGATACCTTTATGAAGTAATTCTAATGACAGACAAAAGATTATTAAGCCAACTTCTGCATACATTTTCTGGAGGATCTTGAACTTGCCATTAAGCAAATTAAGCAAAATTATATTCTATATAATGATCTTGTAATAAGAAACATTAGATGAATTCAACTTTAAAATTAAAATGTTATAATGTTATAATATGTTTATTGGGGTTTGACATTCGTTAGACATCCTTGTTAATGACTGGCATACTGTAAAAGCAGAATTTAACTCAGATTGTGCTGCCTGCTCTTATTTAAAGCTTTTAAGACACATCAGTAGGCACAACTACACCTACTAACTTTATGTAAATAAAAAAGACACTTGGGATATGCTGTTATACGTAAATAATCAGCGGCAGAATGGTGTAATGAAGTGGTATTAGTGTGACCAACGGAAATTTATTATTTTCCCATAACAGCAAACTTTGATTTGTTTTAGTCCTCTTATATCAAAGAAATTTGCCAGCAATCATTGTTTACTTAAAAAAAAAATCTTACATGTAATATATTTACAGCTAAAGCTAATTTTGCATGATTTCACTGACAAAGTTACTTCCTGTTATCACTTCTGTTACAGCAGCTGAGTGAAGCTCCTGATGTACAGATGTTGGTATGTTTCTTAAGCAGTGTATAACTTGATTGTGAACATTTTCATACAATTAGTCAATACTTCATTTTCATATCCAAGTCAAACATCACCCACCATTTTACCGTCCTAATAGTTATGGACTGAGATGCAAGTTCAAATTCAAACTGCTTAGACACGGAATCATTTATAAGTTAGAAACAAACCTACCGAGCAAAAACCCTGCAACATTCCACACAGGCAGCATGATTGTTGGTCGCACACGGTTCTCCCCTAAGATCTCATTAAACTTCTCCAAATGCATCTTTTCTTGGTCCCACATGTACTGCGAATGACAGGATTTGGTGTCATTTAATGTTTGAACATCAAACAGTAAAAAAGTATTATCTTAAAATCACATGCTGGTTTAGAGTTTCCGCCTTTGATTGAAGTTATATTTTTAATAAATAATCCCTGATTGGTAATGGTATTAATACACTGCCTGTGATAACCTGGTTTATCATTCAGTCGATTCATGTCGTCAGATTAATACATTCTATTGCCACATAACATTGCTGAGTCTAGACCTGAACAACTGAAGCAACCCCAGATCATAACACTGTCTCCAGAGGCTTGTACAGTGGACACTATGCATGATGGGTGCATCGCTTCATGCGCTTCCCTTCTTATCCCAGCGCTGTGGAATAGAATCAAACTGGACTCATCAGACCACATGCCATTTTTCTAATTCTCCTAAGTCTAATCTTTATCTTCCTCTTCGTTCTCCTGTGCATAACCATTTAAACCTGTTTAATACCTGGATAAGAGGGCCTGTTTGAGTTCTTCCCAAAACAGCCATCTGTCCAGCATAGATGCGATTGGCCCCGTATTCTCCGGCGTGGTCCACTCGCAGCATGCTGTCCAGCAGGGCTTTCTCCTCCTTGTCCCGGGGAGGAGGAAGAGTACTGTACTTTTTACATAACAGGGAGCTGTTTACTGGAATAAACACAGACCATAAGGTTACACATGAGAACACACATGACATACAGCACTCATATCACATGGGTCAACACACACACACACACACACATGGAGACTGGTGCCATGTTTCTTCAGAGGTCAAGTCAAGCATATGACATACATAAGGAACAAGAAACCACACTTGTTATGAGAAATAAAATGACTGACCATGAACCTGAAGCTCTGCTAATTGCTAAAGTATTGTATTCAAACAGTGTCAGTCCTAACACACTTAACAACTCATGTTTGACAATTACCTCGTTTAAGAACAGTCGGAACATAAAAAACACGCCCTAAAACGCAGTTTGTAGCTCCCTGCATCACTACCAGGACGTTATAATAATATACGATATAATACTAATGAAAAGAAAGCAAAGAAACACTTAAAGTCCCCAAGCTCCGTTAAGCAAAGGTTGTATTTGCACTGTTTTGTCGCTTTTTAGATGACGCAATCACTGCGCGCCGTCCTAAAACGGGGGCGCTTTTTGTGTTGTTGTTCTTCCGCCGCTTCTCTGGGCAATCTCTGTTTTTACACTTAACCTGGTTTTACTGCATTTCTACCAGCCAAAACCTTACCATGGTTAAGATATCATTCGTATAATATAATTGTGATTTTATATGCTTTATGTTTTTTTATTTAATGTTTTCCAATGCAAAAGAGCAATATTTTTAGTGCCGATAGGTGGCAGCATTGTACAGGTTGGAGCTCCTGTAACGCCAACAACGACCGCATGGGGGCCTCTGTTTTTTTAATATATACATAAGGCCTGCAGTAATGGTGCATGTGCAGTAGGCTATCAAAACTTTGTACAGTTTATAAGCTGGCACATAACTGCTCATAACTTCTGCTCAACATTTTTTATTTAATTCAGGGTTAACTGCAGGTTTTATTTAAGTTTAACCTCAGAACTGACAAAGTTTCATTACATTCTGTCCAGCTAGTTTTGTGCGATATGACAAAATCAGGCTGGACAGACAGACAGACAGACATACAGACATAACATTTTCTGAGACTAGTTGCAGGTCCTCCAATGTATGAAAAGTAATGATATCATTGAAAGAGTGAGTTCTGACCAATTTACAAACAAAACATTCGTTTTATTTATTTATATTTAAAAAAATCTGCAGTAATATTTACCTCATTCAGGCTTATTACTGTTACCGGACAATGACTACAGTAAAGAAAGTAGTAGGTAAAAACAGCATGAGACCAGAAAACAAATGTTATTACATAGATAGATAGATAGATAGATAGATATTATTTCGACAATATTTAATATATCCATTTATTCATTCTCAGTAAGTAATACAAGATTATATGAAATCCAAAAGTTTTGTAAAATGCCAACAGATCCGCACAGTCACAGGCAGCACCAACATAATTCATCAGTCAGTGTGCCAAAAAACATGTGCAACTGGTGCTATTCCGAGCACATTCGTTACCATGTGTGTATTTTATCATGGACTGAAAGAGCAAACATGAAATTCTACATGAAACTGGACAACTCTGCCACAGAAACATAAGACATGATTCGGCAAGTTTATGGCGATGAGGCAATGAGTTGTTTGAGATGTTTTGAGTGTCACCCATTCTTCAAGAGCAGAAGAACATCACAAGACGACGAAAGATCTGTGACCTGCGAAAAACTGGATCCTCCCTGACAGCAGTGCATCTTGTCACCAAGCTCTCCTCACACATCAGTTTCTCGCTGGAAGCAACATGATATCGCTTCCGTACCCTCCCTACTCGCCAGATTTTAGCTTCTCTTCCCGAAGATGACAATTCAGCTCAAAGATCATCATTTTGACATCACTGTGGAGATCCAGAGTGAAATCGCAGAAGTTGCTTGACACTCGAAAAATTACCTCCAGCACATATTCCAGAAGTGGCAAGAATGCTGGGAGCAAAGTATTGTATGTAAGTATATTTGGATAAATAAAGTAAACTGAGTTTTCTGTAAATAGAGCTAATCTTAAAGTAAAAAGTAGTTTTTGTGCAACTTTTTTTCTTAAAATATCATGAGCTTATGCTATGCATCTTATTTCAGGTCCAAGACTATTTCGACAGTGACACAAATTTCTTTCTTTCAGTTTCTTGCCTCTGTACACCACCCCAATGGATTTAACATGAAGCAATCAAGATTGTGATCTTACTATAATATAAGGTGTCCGACAAAGTCCCTACACAAACTAACAAAAGTAAAAAAATATATAGTTGCAAAGCAACAATGATCGGGTCCAAGCACCCACCACCTGGGCGGACCCAACCAAAATGTGCTTTGTCCAAATAAAAAATATGTTTCCTATGTATATGTGCAAGTGTGTATGAGCTATGCAGCAAAATCTCATGTGAAGAGATGCCCTGCTCAGGGCCCAGTCACTGTGGTGTCCTGATGGCAGCAGATTTAAGCCTGTGTGGTGATTTTTATGAATACTTGTGCATGTTAAAAACTCCAAAGGTCTGGATACCGGATGGACTTATTAAAAGTTATGACAACAAAAACAACAACAGTCGGCTGGTTTGGGACAGGTCTTGCAAGAACAGTGTTGTTATAGTATTGTTACTGTTGTTGTCCATTTGCAAAACCTATCAAGCACCATGATGGACTGGCTCTTATGAAAACCATCCCAGAAAGACCAAAACTTACCTCTGCTTCAGATGAGAAGTTTATTTAGAGTTACCAGCCTCAGAAATCACAAATTAACAACACTTAGATTAGCTTAGTGCCATTATGAAGGCTTTACGAGCATTGCAGACACATCTCAATATCAAATGTTCAAAGGAGATTGTTGCATATTTTGGATGCCTTTATAAGTGTTTTACAGTGTAGAAAGTAAGTAAAATTCTAATATTTGTGACATGTACCATACAGCACAGTGAAATGATATTTTTTGCATATTGCATATATTTTTTAACAAGCTAGGGTCAGAGCTCATGGTCAGCCAGGATACCGCACCCTGGAGCAGGTGGGGTTAAGGGTCTTGCTCAAGGCCTCAACATGGCCAGCTTGGCAGTGCTGGGGATTGTACCCCTGCCCTTATGCTCAGTAAGCCAGAGCCTTTACTGATTTTGCCACCACTGCCCCACTGACCATGAAACTACAAGATATGTCCAAACTTTGACTGGTATTACTGTACTGTATGTATGTTTTAGAGTCTTTAAAAAGTAACCCATAGTATTCCTGGTTTTGTAACAATCATGTTTAAGTTCAGTCCAGAAGCGCACCAATATCCAGCTTATAAGCTAAAGTATCCTAATTCCTGTTAAGTATAAATATAAACACGGAGCCCAAATGCTAAAAGAAAGGAAATAGATAGAGTAATTAGATTAGATAAATGGACATCAGTATGTAATCTTACTGGCTTCGCTCTTTTGGGTCATGGCTTTAGCTCTTTGAACTAAAACAGCCGTGCAATGAATGCAAAGATCATTATTTGCTTATATTAAATATTGCATATATCATGCTTATTTTCTGCATTGATTAAATATTGTTCGGTGCTAAGTAGCTATAGACAGTACAGTACCAAAACCAGTTAACAAGGTTACTGACAGGGAAATACAGTATTAAATGTTTGGAAGTATGACCATGCACATACTTCACGTACAAAGGCAGTAAGTAGGGCTCAATTTTTATTATTATGCTGGGACCTACAGTATTGTGACATTTACACCACTATTCAGAAGTGTTTGCTCAGCTGAACTGCAGGTTCACTAAGATACTTTTTAAACTCAGACACCCCATACACAGCACGAGATACAGTAGACAGGCACAAGATCTGCAGCTGATGAACATGTGAATGTCCACAGTAAAACCACAGACCTGTTTACACATGAGCATACATACATGGGTGCAAAGGGAAGTAGAAAATCACTATTGAAATGATCACATGTTTGATGTTAATATAAGGTTCAACTCAGCGTATTTAGGAACAGACAGCATAATTGTTTAAAGTGTTTTGGAACTGAAGCTAACTCTAGACTTCAATATGAGGTTTTTTCTCCTTTTGGCTTTGATATCAAGCAGCCTTTTCCTCACTAGGGGTAAGTAACTCCGCTATAAATCATTTAATTTAATTTTATGGTTTAGACATTAGACTAATAAGACTTTAAAAATGAATTGCATATTTGACTATGAAACACATTTTGATCTAATTTCTATATGTGCTTAAAACTCCTAAACATTGCCCAGATTCATTACTGCATAAGAAATGGTGTTCCAACATTTAGATGCAACTTGTTTTGGCATGGGAGGAAATAGGAAGTCCCAAAGAACTACAGTAATTCTGAATTCTGACTCAACACACTTTTTGCCCAACAATTACTGTATGCTAGCATTTGCTTTTTCTTTTTCCAACTTTCAACAATAAGTTATTTCCTGACCCATGTCTGACCCATTTTGTTTTATATACACACCGTGCTATGTTTTGCACATGCACACAAAATGCATTTTAATTTATCATTTTGTAAAACGCCCTGCTGTTTCACAAACCATGTCTAACTCATGTGTCAGCCAATATAGTCTTCAAGTCAGCTCTTCTGCTTCCACTGTATTCCACTGCATGTATAATGTTCTTAGTAAACTGTTTTAAATATTTGTATTCCTTCAGCTCTACAACCTCTTGGAAAAGGCTACAACAGCCACTGCATGTGCTTGAAACTGGAGTCCAGGGTAATCCCTCAACAAAGCCTGCGCAGTGTAGAAATCTTTCCTAGAGGCTCTCACTGCAAGAATACAGAGGTCATGTAAGTGTATAGTACAATTATCATGAGAATTTATGCGGAAAAAACAAACAAACATTTGATTGAGACCTCAAGAACGAGATAAAAACACAAACATTCACTGCTAAACAACTGATTATTTATGTGGAAATAAATAAGGACAGCATAGTTGAGAATAAAGAATTCATATTCATTATTATTATGTTTATGGTTTAATCAAAAAACTGATCCATGCTTTTTTTCTTATTTATTTATTTATTTTAAAATGTTATATGTTGAAATGTCTGAAACCATCATATCAATATTTCTTTTTCATTTTGTCCATCTCACTGGGAACCTCTCCTGCAATTCGCCCCATAGTTTGAATAACTCTGCATTGGGGTAACGGCAATTTTATGTCTTGAATAAAAACAGTATTGGGTTAATATTAATTTTCATATTTTCTTTTCTTAGTGCTGGCTTGATGAGTGGAGAAAGGATCTGCCTGAATCCTCACACTAAGTGGGTTAAGAGTCTAATCCTGTACATTGAGAAGAAAGAAATCATGATGAAGAAAGCATAAAGGACAGAAAAAGCTGGATGCCTGTGAGGATGTGCTATATCATGCACATAATCAGATCAAACTATGCAAATCATAAATCAATGTCAATCAAAGAATTAAAAAAAAAATGGAGATATCATAATAAACATGTGTCCTTGTCTTGCGATACTGTAAATGCCTGTGAGATGATTCATTATCAATGTTACTTTATGGAAAATTGTTTATAAAACAAATAGATTAAAAATACGGCTGCTTCATTGATTATATGGAAAACAGAATGCATTGTTAAGAACCATAAATCCATAAATGAAGCTATGAGATCACATAACCTATAAAAACTGACTAACCTCTGGATTTCAAAGTTTTTTACAAATAAAAATCTAAAAAATGTGCCATTTGTATTCAGGCTTCTTTACTCTAATACCCCTAACTAGTGAAACCAATCGCCTTCAGAAGTCACCTAATTAGTAAATAGAGTCCACCTGTGTGTAATTTAATCACAGTATAAATACAGCTGTTCTGTGAAGCCATCAGAGGTTTGGTAACAAACAGCATCTTGAAGCCCAAGGAACACAACAGACAGGTCAGGGATAAAGTTGTGCAGTTTAAAGCAGGGTAAGGTTATAAAAATATCCCAAGCTTTAAACATCTCACGGAGCACTGTTCAATCCATCATCTCAAAATGGAAAGAGTATGGTACAACTGCAAACCTACCAAGACATGGCCGTCCACCTAAACTGACAGGCCGGGAGAGCATTAATCAGAGAAACAGCCAAGAGGCTTATGGTTACTCTGGAGGAGCTGCAGAGATCCACAGCTCAGCTGGGAGAATTTGTCCACAGGACAATTCTTAGTCGTACACTCCAGAAATCTGACCTTGAGAAGAAGAAGAAGAGTGGCAAGAAGAAAGACAGTCATAAGAAGTCTCGTTTGCAGTTCCTCATGACTTGTCACAAACTGCAAACAGTAATTTTTATGGTTATAGTTGGACTACAGAGGTTCCCAGATGGATGAATGGATGAGGGGTTTTTATGATAGACATGGTCTTGATGAGAAATGTTTGTGTTCATAACCTTAAATTTCCCTTTCTATAGCAGAAGAAATAGGTTTCAATAACTCATGTGCCAAATTATTATTAATTAAAATAAGTATTTATTTGTTTATTTCAAAGTAATTAACAAAGTTCATACATTTACACAGGTTGAAAAATAACTGCCCAAAGAAGCAGAATTAAAATATAACAATTATCTTTAATACTAGGATGCAAATTCTGAAGTCTGGAACTGGGTATCACCAAATGTTGAGTTTTACTGCAGCTGTCTTCATTTGCTCCTTGTTTGTAGGTATTTCTGCCTCCAGACTCGTCTTCACTAAGGAAAAAGTAGCTCAGTTGGGTTAAGGTCAGGTGACTGACTCGACCCTTTAAGAATGTTCCATTTCTTTGCCTGTAGAAACTCTTGGGTTGCTTTGCTGGTATGCTTGGGTTCATTATCCATCTCTAATAAAGCGGTGGTTGACTGAGTCTGAGTATAAAGTAAAGCTCTATACACTTTGGATCTCATCCTGCTACATCTCTTAGCAGTCACTTCATCGATAAACACCAACGAGCCGATTCCAATGGCGGCTGTACATTGCCATGGCCAAAAAACACTGCTGCCTCCATGTTTTGAAGGATTATTTGGTATACTTTGGAACATGAGCCCTTACTTCTCTTCTTCATATTTCTTTCTTCCCAGCATTCTGGTATAAATAAATAAATAAATAATAATAATAATAATAATAATAATAATAATAATAATCGGGATTCTGTTGTTGCCAATTCATGTGTGAAAATAATTTATTGTGCTCCCAGAACCAGTCTTGATATGAGCCAGATAAATCAGGAATGCACCCATGCTGTCGGGGAAGAAAAACTCCATAGATGTGATAACCTGGTCATTTAGTACATTCAGGTCATCAACTGACTTCATTTTATTGCCACATAACAATGCTGAGTCTAGACCTGAGCACCTGAAGCAACCCCAGATCATAACACTACCTCCAGAGACTTGTACAGTAGACACTATAAACTATGCATGATGGGTGCATTCTTACCCTGACACGCCCATCACTCTGGAATAGGCTTAAAATGGACTCATCAGACCACATGACCTTTTTCCATTTGCTTAACCTTCAATCGTTATGCTTCCCAGCAAACTTAAGCCTTTTTTATTATTAGTCTCAGTAACAAGTGGTTTACTTATGTCCACACAGGAAAGTCTCAATCCTGTGAGTTCTCATCACATTGTGTGTCATAATGCTTTTGCTTTCACTATTAAACATAGCTCTGACTTTGGCTCTTTTTATAATCCAACTTCACCAAGCATTTAAGTGATCTCTAATCACAGTCTTTTCTTTTTTCTCTCTTTTTTTTTTCTTTACCATATTTCTTGTGAAAAGCTGACAGTTCAGCACTTTCCTTCCAGGTTATAATAACATGTTAGATGTTAGATGTTCTTAACCTTATTCCAGTGATTTCTGCAATCTCCCTTGTTGTTTTCCTTGCCTGATACAGGACAATAATTAGACCATTCCCCAACAAACTAACGTCCTTTCCATGACCATGTGATATTTCTCTCAACATGCTTGTTTAAGAAATGAGAAGCTACTTCAGTAAAAGTGTCTTGGGTATCTGTTTATTTAATCCAAATGTGACTTTGGCCAGACAGAGTATTTCTAGTCATGAACCCTCTTTATTTACATTTGTGATGGTTTTTCTAGACTTTGACAGTGATACAGTAAGCCTACCTTCTCCAGAGTGAAATCTGAAAGGAGCTCAGAGTAAACCCGCTGCTCCTTCACATCGAGAGGAGCCAGTTGAGGTGGTTCAGACATCTGGTAAGGATTCCCACTCGTCGACTTCCCCTGAAGGTGTCCAGGCACGGCCAGATGGGTGAATATTCCCCAGGGCCGACCCAGGACATGCTGAAGGAATTAAATCTCTCGGCTGGCCTGGGACTGGTTAGGAATCCCCCAGGAAGAGCTGGAGAAAGTTGCTGGAGAAAGTTGCTGGAGAAAGATGTCTGGGCATCCCTGCTTCTCCTGTTACCATTGCGACCCTGAATTTAATAAAGCAGTATAGAGAATGGATTGATAAATAAATGTATGGATGGAATCATTTGTACAATATTATGAAGAGGTTTTTCTTCGCCAAGGAAAGAGTTCTGCAATTATCCGCTTTGGTTATCTTCCATTGTCCCCCAGGCCTTTTGCTTGGATCTCACCGGTGCATCCCTTTATTTGACCTCTCCTAAAGTTTCTGCTATCTCTCTGGTAGGCCTGTTTTGTTTTTTCAGCCTAACAATGTCCTCTTTCATTAGCACTGGCACATGTTTAGACTGCATATCACCAAATTCAACATTCGAGACACTTTATCTCCTTGATTTAGTATAAAATCTTGAGGAAACACCTAACGATGAACCTGCTGAGAAGACAGTTACTTTTGCGCTTGTGAAAATAGAGGTAAATTATGAAAATAGCTATCATTTAAAAATAATTATTGCAATATTATTAAATAAATCCCATAGATTTAAAGAGAGAGTCTACACTTTGGTTACTGTACATCTTGATTCTTTTATTTCAAATCCACAGTGAAGGCAAAAATAAAAAAAATTGCATCGCTGTCCAAAAAATTGCGGATATACTGTACTGTATATATACACTGTTTCATTTGTTCTTACATTCAGATGAGGACAGAAGAGTTATATCTCTCTTGACCAGACAATAAAACTGGAGTTATTACTGATAAAATGTAGGTTTAGAAATTAAGATTAAAATAAAGCCCTAAACACTGTCATGTGTGTTAGCACAGGGACCGTAACAGCAAAGATTTTTTTAACAGTTGACATTTTATTAGATGTATGGTGTGACCATTAGGGGCAGGGCAAATAAAAAGCCATTTTTCATTCAAAGTTGACCATTTTTTAAATAAAATGGACTTTTGCCCTTCACAACCTCTTAATATTATCATGTTTATGTTAAAATCTCTTAATATTAACAAGTTTATAAGTCTGCCCCTTATAAGTTTTAATGAAAATGGACCAAAAGACCAATGCTGACTGGATCGTTTTTGGATGGTGGATCATTTTTAGCACAGCAGTGACACTAAGGTGGTTGTGTAACATCATTACGAGGGTGAATTAAGTAGAGCAGTGTCGGGGATTTTACAAACTGTGTACCATTACACACTTCATTACACACTCCTACGTTGTTAGTTCAAGGTGTAGGTGTGCAGGTTTTTTCCACGGACGGGACGGCATTTGTTATTTGTGCTCAAGCTGTGTAGCTGTTTTGCATTTTGAATGCTGTGCATGCTGTGTATCGAAGGCTTTTCTTAAAAAATAGTACAACGAAGCTATAAGTGTGTGTATGTATATGTATTATAAAACCTTAACCTTCATTTCCTGCCTGATACAGACTGTGGAGTTGGCAGGTTGAAGTAAAGTGGAACTGTTAACTTGTTTTGGCGTAAACGGTGAGTGTTAGTGGCCGTCTTTAATTGTTATGTTGTTTTCCATAAAATGTCTATGAGGATCCTGCGACTCCATGTGCATTTCCCGGCAGCCTCTACAGCTGAGCGGTAAACTTGTGGCCGAAACAAGAATGTGTAACCACTTAACAATGCATACTGTCATGATGTGAAGGCAGACAGTCAAAGAGGTTTTTCTGCTTGGTCTGACTAATACTATTTAAATAAAATACTGATTGGAATCTTAGGCTATAGTGGGCACAGGTTCACACAAATTCAACAGAAAATGTTGCCTGGTCATTTTTTGTTCTGGTAAATTTTGGTAAGCCTGCGCCCAATTTAATCCGCATTACTGGCAGGCACAGACAGACCTGATACAGACTTTGATGCTAGGAGTGTTCATACACAAAAAAAAAAAATTGTACCCCAACTTTCAGGGCCCACAATGGAAGCTCTGATGCAATGCGAATTGACAAAAAAATCCAAAATATCTTAATAACTGTATTAATATTTTCTTTCTACAACTAGCAGTTTGTACGTCCTCCAATTGCTTGACTGGGTTTTCTCTGGGTATTCCAGTTTTCTTAGGGTTACCAGACGTCCAGCAAAAGTAGGACATGCCCTCCTATTTTATGTTGTGTCGTCCATCCTGCAGACATTGACCTGATGTATGAAAATATCCACCTTTCATCAGTCACTGACTTGGACTTGGCCATATTATTGGCTGCAATTTCACACTATCATCTCTATGCTTTAATCGTAAAGATACGATTATTAATATAACTGTTTTTAATATATATAAACATGACAACGTGCACGTCAACATTTTTGTATTATGTTTATTTGTTAAACAAATATGTCTGGCAACAAGAGTAACAGTTGTAAGATAAAATGCTAATTCCCTGATCACGCGAAAACTAGGTGCTTTGGTGACGGATGCACCAAGAACGAAGCAGTGTTTGGTTCGTGATTTGTACATATCAGTTGTACCACCAATGAAACATGGTAAGAACATTTGCTTCATCTACGAAAGTCATGACATTTTTTTCAATCCATGAAGCCTCACACTGCTAAAGCAATGTTAGCGTTTCATACAGTCACACATAATCGGTCATATAAGTTGATGGACGGCACTCCTGGTCTAATGCGTAAGCTTTTCACTGACCCCGAAACTGCTAAAAACAGTACATGTGCCCGAACAAAAACCGAAGCTATTATAAACAATGTCACTTGTCCTCACATTGCTGCCGACCTAGTAAAGTCATTAACTGCTTTGGAATTGCAAAAGATTCCGGTACTGTTGGTGCAAAGAAACAATTCCCAATAATCACTCAGTATTTTGATTGGATTATTTTGCTTGCGCTGGACAGCAGACCAAATGAAACAGCTGAAATTATATCAAAGTACCTGATGGAAACCCTCATGAAATACAGTCTGTTGTCCAAATGCATTGAGATTGCAGAAGAACTTTGGAGAACCTTTGAATGTGAACCTTGGAGGCATCAATAGGAAAGAAAGCAATTGTGTTTTCAAAGTTGAAAAAGTTGCTGGCCTCAGATGTCCAGCCCATGTTCTTTACAATTGTACTCGACATAGTCAATTGTCAATTGATTGATGTTAATCAGCAGTACGACAGAAACACCAGCTGGCTCAGCTTATTTTCTGCAATCGAGAGGACGCCACAATTATTCCAAGAACTGAAGGCATACTTTTAGAGCATCCACTAGTATTGATCAATCATTTTTGGAGAACAGTTCCTCAGAAGTTTATTTGTGTTTTTGCATTTGTTGATACCCGTGCTTCAAGCGAAAATTGCAGCTATTGAAAAGGAAAGAAATGTCGGCTTTGGAGGTTTTTAGCGTCCTGAAGTCAATAAAGCAAATTCTGCCAAACAGAAACAGTGAAAATTTTCTTCCACTGAAAGTAAAGCAACTTCTGAAGAAACTGTGTGTAAAAACAGCCAAGATGAGAAATGCAACACATTCGTGAGAGAGATTAAGTCTGTGTACTAAAGGTGCATTGATTATTTGGAAAAAATGGATGACAACCTTCGATGAATTTCAGTGCTTTCACTGGATGATGTTTAAGGCCAATGTTTAAAGATTGTTTTCGCTGATCAGTGCACAGTGAGCAAAACGGAGAAAGGCACTCTCTTTTGACCCTGACACCGTCTTGCATGGAGTTCCACGCGTACTGTATGTTGCTGCGAAAGATGAGCTCTTTGTGCTTTGTGAATTTGATGGGAGTAAGGTGCCTTTGTTTATTAATCCTAAATTTAACCTCCCCTGTTCTCCCTTGGAGCTAAACAGGTACCTGGTTCCCTAGGTTTTTTTCTAAAATCCAAAGACATACAGATTAGGTTAATTGGCGTTCTCAATAAAACTGTAGTGTGTGTGCGTGTGTGCCCCTTTGTGCCCTAAGCCTCCTGGAATAGGCTACAGGCCACCGTCACCTGGTATACAGGACAAGTGGTATAAAAGACTTTACTAATAAACTTGTTTTCCGAATGTTACACTTGAATCCACCTGTCCTCTGCATGTGTTTTTTTTTTTTTTTTTGTCTGTTTGTTGACTGTTTTCTACTCATTGTAAAGTGTCCTTGAGCTCTGGAAAGGCGCTATATAAATAAAAATTATTATTATTATTATTATTATTATTATTATTATTATAAAAGATGAATGGATGATAATTGCCGATAAAATAAAAGAACCAAATCTTAGGCAGAACCTGAGATTTATAAATTATTCAATGTCTTCATGCATATTCTTGTTGATTAAATAACCCTACTCACTGCATTAACATTAGCAAACCACAAAGCTCAACATTATTGTGTAATTTAGTTCCAAACATGAAATCTGAGTTGATGAGCTGCATTTCACGAATGATGATATAAAGCATAACAGCACAGGGATGTTTACCTATGCATTACTCCATATCACAGGTGTTCTAACCAATCATTACATATACTAACTGTCTGTACGGTCCACAGTACTGGAAAGAGGGGAGAGGAGCTGCCAGCCAGCACATTCCCACCTGATAATATTATCTCATCCTAAACAACAATTGTCTCCTTAGCAATTGCTTCTAAGTCATTCTGAATTGCCTCTGAACCATCTGTGTTGTTCTGTTAATTGCTAATGCAGGCTACAAAGTTAAAGTAGTTTTACTAACACAAGGCTGAAATCCAGATCCCTCTCTATCAAGGGTACCACTTGGTGTCTGGAACAAGGCTATTTGGGATTTAAACCTGAGTTTATGTTCTAACATGAAAAAAATGGAAAAGTCAATCTCATGTTTTTTTTATGAATTTCCATCACCTCCTTGGACTATTCTCCTAAATATAACCATTGTTCTTTTGAATTCTCAAAGCGATCTAAAGCATCACCTGCTCAGATGATAGAAGCTGTTCACAGGACACTCCAAAGCTATTGGAAAAGTGACACGAACAGGAAAAGTAGCCATATTATTGTGCCGAAAAGCACGTTCAAGAGTTAGCAAACGTGTAATTCTTTTTTCTTCTTGTTTGATTAGACCAAAATGTAACTTTTTAACAAGCACTAACTGAACACTTCAATGACATTGAAAAAATCATCACCGAAACATGATGGTGGTAGCATCATGTGTCAGTTTTTCATAAGCAGGGACTGAGAATTTTAAAAGAATTTGGGAGAATTTAGAGGGAGCATTGGGTGTTTACACGAGATACACAATTTGAGACTGGAGTAGAAATTAAGCTTCCAGTAGGACAAGAACTTCACTGGAGCGCTTCAAAACCAACACCTTGAAATTAACAGGATTGAGAATCTGTGGTTAGACTTGAACATTGCTCTTGGCCAGTCAAACTCAGCCATAATTTGAGCAATTCTGCAATGAAGAATGTGCTAAATTATTCATCCCAAACTACTAGATACATTTTGGAAAATTTTGAGCTGTAATAAGCTTCTACCAAGTGAATGCATATGCAGACAGAACGTTTCAGATAAATAAAAAAAATGGATGTGTCATATTAAAAAAAAATCTATTTGCACCTACAAATGTTAGGCATATATACTGAACAAAAATATAAACGCAACACTTTTGTTTTTGCTCTTATTTTTAATGAGATGAACTCAAAGATCTGAAACGTTTTCTACATAAACAAAATAACCATATCTCTCAAATATTGTTCACAAATCTGTCAAAATCCGTTACGATGAAGAACTGGAGTCAAGTCAAGACCCCGGTGAGGACGACAAGCATGCAGTTGAGCTTCCCCGAGACGGTTTCTGACAGTTTGTGCAGAAATTCTTTGGTTATGCACTTCGATTGTTTCAGCAGCTGTCCAAGTGGCTGGTCTCAGACGATCTTGGAGGTGAACATGCTGGATATGAAGGTCCTGGGCTGGTGTGATTACAGGTGGTCTGCGGTTGTGAGGCCGGTTGGATGTACTGCCATATTCTCTGAAACGCCTTTGGAGACGGCTTATGGTGGAGAAATGAACATTCAATTCACGCTCACCAAAACAGCTCTGGTGGACATTCCTGCTGTCAGCATGCCAATTGCACGCTCCCTCAAAACTTGCGACATCTGTGGCATTGTGCTGTGTGATTTAACTGAACCTTTCAAAGTGGCCTTTTACAGGTGGCCAGTCTAAGGCACACCTGTGCAATAATCATGCTGTCTAATCAGCATCTTGATATGGCACACCTGTGAGGTGGGATGGATTATCTCGGCAAAGGAGAAGTGCTCACTATCACAGATTTTGACAGATTTGTGAACAATATTTGAAAGATATGGTTATTTTGTTTATGTAGAAAATGTTCTCATAAAAAATGGGAGCAAAAACAAAAGTGTTGCATTTATATTTTTGTTCAGTATATAAAAAAAATTATTATTATTATTATTATTATTTATAATATTATGAAATCACACCAATATACAGAATGTCTTGAATTTAGTTGACTGGGCCTAAGAGGCCCAAATCTGTTCCAGCATGACTATGCAAGTGTGCACAAAGCCTGCACCATGAAGATATGGTTTGCTCAAGTATCCTGCACTGAACAGCTTTGGGTTGAGCCGGAACTGGAACCACGTCGACATCCCAAAATCTAATGAAAAGTCAATATATACACCATTAGCTATGTGCTGTATATTCATTTTCCTAATGCTTTTATTTGACATGACTTGGTTGATGATAGATTATCAACCAGATAGTTGAGTCTGAAGGCTATCCAAGGAAAATTTGGTATGTTTGTTGTCTTTCATTCTGACTGTGCCTGGTAGAAGGAGACAATGTGTTCTTCACTGATGTTTCATGGTTCGGGTCAGACAGCAAATATCTGTGGTGGAGCACTGACCACGAGTCCCAGGCTAATGTGAGTCAATGTGTCTGCCCACTGCAGAGAGACGTAACATGTCTTGCCTTGACGTACACAGACATTGGTGTATTTGGTTCCATATGTACAGTGTTATTTTTAACCAGTAGCCAAGTTTATGTGGGCAATTCCCAGAGTCACGTGACTTGGAATTGATTCAGGATTGAGTCATGAAAAGAAGAAAAACATGACTCAACTTTGACTTGCGATCCAAACCACAGCCTTGGACTTTAAAATTTGAAAAGTCTGCACACTGATACATACCTGCATTCAAGCATATCCTGAAGATATCTGCTTTGGTTATAAATGCAGCATGCAATTAGTAGCTAAGATTTTAATCCCTTAATCTTATATAGTCTGCATATTGCATTATATAGAATCACTATATTACAGCAGATAGGATTAAAGGCCTTGCTCAAGGGCTCATTAGCGGCAGCTTGGTGGAGCTGGATCTTGAACCGGCAACCTTCAGAGCCATAACCCAATGAGCTACCAGTACCCCACCACATCCTACTAAGCACCATGATAGATCCAGATTCTATCCCAAGAACAATGGTGGTGTAAGACAGGAACACACCCTGGATAGCACACCGTTCCATCCTTGGGCAACAGAAACTACAGTTAACACCACTTTTCCTCACTTTTAGTAGGTGCTTTATCCTGGTCAAGGTCATGGTGGACCCATAGCCTATGCCAGATTTCTGGGATGATTGCCAATTTAGTATAGTTTTTCCTACTACCATCTCAGGGAGTTTTTTTTACACATTCACATTTTATACAAACCTAAATAATTATTTTGATTGTGTAAAGCTGCTTTGCGACAATGTCAATTGTTAAAAGCGCTATACAAATAAAATTGAATTGAAAAGTTGATGGAGGTAACCCACATGCACACTGGTAGAAAATAAAAAACTCCACATTGATTTTTATTTAAATTTAAGTTTAGGATCAAACTCTATTGCAATGAAAGAAGATTTGTGTGCAACAGGGTTAACCAGATGTTTAGACTGGGGTACTGTGAACGCCAGCAGACATTTCACCAGCACTCGTATTATATTGCTGTGTGTGTGTGTGTGTATATATACAGTAAGTGTACAAGTGTGTTTTATATATGTGCATGTGAGTGTTAAGGTCTGGTGGTTATTTGGGTGCTTAAAAACACACACTGAAAAAGAAAGCTGACAGTCTGTACATGTGGCTGTGTATTTTGCAACAGAAAATGATGCATGGAGAAGTCAATGTACCCGGTAATGTGAGGAAGGTCTTTTGGGCTGGGTTACAGTGCAACACGTTGGTACAATCAGTCTAATCGTGGTGCAGAACTTTCTGTGGAATGGTCTCTTCATGGTGCGTCCCCTCGAGTTGTAAAAACAAAACCGAATGTCAAATTCTGATTTAAATGTGCAGCCACCCAGCTCTTTTTATAGCCTACTATATGAGACGTAAGCCTAGGGTGAGAGAGACGGCCAGACAGCCAGAGATACACTTTACTGGCCATGCCGAAGTGTTTACGCAAAAAAAAAAAAAAAAAAACCTGTCTCTTCATCTACAGTCCTTGTTAAGTGGTCCAAAACAGGCTGCCCTCAAAAACAGAGGGAATTCAACATGCGTCTGGTGAAAGCTCACAACCGCTTGTCTGTCTCGGCTGCTTTAACTCTGACACTTTGTCCGTTTTGTTTACACCTGTTCCTGGCTGCGGGGCCCGTGCAACGTTTTTCCGCCCAGACACATTTAATTTCTCAATGAGCCGAAAGACAAACACATGATAATCTGCGTAATACAGTGAGAAAACCACATCTCACAAGGTTTGGATTTTAGACGTGACGCTTAACCTGTTATTTCATTATGGATTCAGGGTAATTACAGGGCGAGTGAGTAATTAGACCTGCACAATTAACTATGTGCACAAATATTTCAACTGCGCAGACATTTTGCACAATCCAAACCTCTAGTGAGCATCTCCAAGGAAAAGTGAGAAGAATCTAGACTTTTTCTCCTGTTATACCAAAATCTGCAATAATGCAGATTATAAAAATTATGTACTTTAACTATTAGTGGTTTGCTAACAGCTTCCGAAACACAAAACTTAGATTAGATTTTTATTTTACTTCACAGTAAAGCCAACATTTATTCTTAGCAGACCAACTACAAAAGGATGATAGTAGCTAACAAGAAATAGAATCCTGCTATTACTATGTTATTTTGTGATTTTATTCATTTTTCTACACTAATAACTGAGCTAAAAGGTTAACATTTTCACTAAAACTAGCCTTATAGTCCTTCACATACATCTTCTGATCCATCACAAGGGTTAAATCCTTCTTGTTGAGCACATCTGAGACAGAAAAAGCAACTGACCTGAATTATTGTGTCTGCTAATTAAAACTTTCCTATTTTGTTTATACCTCACTATGTGAAAAATGCCATAAATTGGGCAAAGTCGGTACCACTAACCACCGATTGCTCAGGAACGTGGAATTTAGCTTTGATATGGTTTGTGAAAGTGTCCTAGAGTATTTTTAAAATAGTGGCTCAGTATGCTAGCTGGGCTAACAACAATTAATAACCAGCGAGTAGGATTTAGTTTTTAATAACATGCTTTATTAAAACAAGCCCCAAAGACATTAAAAATAAGGGGAAATGTTAATGAAATAGTTTATAGTATTGTAAGCAGTGGTCGAATTGGAAAAAAAATTCAAGGGGGATGGTGTGGTCAAGTATTTATTCATTTATTTATTTATTTATTTATTTTTGCAAAACTTGGCGCATAACTAGGCCCGTACCGTTTGTCGTAGACCCATGTAAGAAGTATCAGAAGTTCTGGAAATGTCTGAAAACTGGTGCTTTATAAGAACTTGAACATGGACGCTTCACTGCACCTCTGCAAAAATGGTGTTCAGTGGCAGTTAATCTAAAGCTAC
This sequence comes from Clarias gariepinus, assembly GCF_024256425.1. NCBI lineage: Eukaryota > Metazoa > Chordata > Actinopteri > Siluriformes > Clariidae > Clarias > Clarias gariepinus. The sequence goes on from NC_071105.1 coordinate 36,868,248, forward strand.
AGACACTGAAACAGTGTGCTTGGAAAAGGGGTGAAACAGTAATAAAATCAAGCAGCCTTAATACATAATCTAAGTTATATTTCAATTGTAAACATTTCGGTCTATTTAACAAAGAGTATAACATGACTTTTGAGTTAAGAAATTTAGATTCGATTCAAGATTCAACGAACTTGTAAATTCAAGGTACATTTACAAATAATAATAGACTGATTAAAGCACTCTACAAAACTCAGACTAAAACAATTCCCATAAAGTTCAGGGTTTGTTTAAATGTGATTCTTGTTCACCTCAAGCGTCCTCGAGGCACATCTGGATGACAGCTGTGCCGTCTTCCATAAATAGATCCAAGATTTAGCTAAGAACTGGCAAGTTGGATTTAATTTGAACACTTCCATGACAAATGGGTATCTTTTACACACATTTTTAATTTGGAGCACCCGGAGAAATCATAGGTTTTTAGTATAAATAAAAAAAATAGTCAAATTAGTCATCGTAAGTAAGAAAACATTTACTTAAAGAATTTTTTTGTTTGTTTGTTTTTTCATCTCTAATAACGTTTCATTTAGTCATTGTTGTCCTTTGTCAGGGAACGCTCATAAACATCTCCGCACTCCCACGTACACCTCAGTTCTGTATTTTTAGTCCAAAATATGGCAATAAAAATTAAGCTGTGTTTGTGCGGCTCGTGTCTGTACCGCGATTTATGTCACAGATGAATTGAAATACGTCACGGCGGAGCCCTGAGTAGGAGGTTTTCTCCATTAGATTAGAGAAATGGCTCCAGTGAGTGTCTGTGGCCTGGGCCTACGGATTTCCTTACACTTCTATTTTGGAGCAACAGGGCCTGTTTTTAGTTATTAAAAAAACCACAGCATTGTACAAAGCATTGTAAATGTAATTGGGAAATGCTTGCTATGTGCAGCTCTTTGCTTAGTTCCTTTTCATATACATATGAATTGATAAGCAAATACTGTCTAAGCTGTGATTATTAGGAATAAATCATATGGATTTGAATAATTTTTATGTTTTTAAGCAGCTGAATCTAGCAATATAGACGTAAATTCTTATACAACAATTTTAGTGTCAAAGTCTATATTAACTTAACTGATTAATCAAGTATCCAGGTAAAGGTATACCTGAGTAAGATGCAGTTAATACATAAAGTAAAAAAAAAATAAAAAATTTTACAAAACACTTTTGTGAAATGTTTTGTGCTTTGTTATGGCGTGTTTTAAGAAATATGGCTGCGTTTTGGGAAATGTCGGTGTGTTTTGTACTTCAGGACCATCGTATATAATTACAGATTTATTATATCACTATTTTTAATATTAAGCTCATTATTTAAGAGTTTACAGTATTACATTATTTGGCTTAAGTCATTTCTATTAAAATGTCTTAAAATCAATCCAAATTACAGGATTACTTATAGACTATTAAGTATGAAAATATAACTTTAATAATACTGTTTATCGTAACTGTAACGATAAAGACTGTAAGTCTTAAAGCAAACAAACAAGCAAAAACAAATAAATAAATACACACCTCATGGATAGACTTCCCAGTCCCAGGGCACTTTGTAAATCGTAGACATAAAGTGATGCTCAAGTAAATTTAAAAAATCACAGTTGCTGAAGTACTTTCCACCACTGGCTCACGGATAATAAATTTCCAATGTGTATAATATGGTTAAATGTGACGAATATGTGTATAGTGTAGCACTGGCAGAAGTTTTGCGGTGTGTAGGTTGATATTTCACAACAATGTTTTTAGTATGACACGTTTAAACAGTTTAGACCACTGATCACCAACCGTCCCTTTTCCTGGACATCTCTCACCTTACAAAGTTCCGTTCCTACCCGAACAAACTGAAAAACAATAATTCACAAAATACAAGACATTTCTCAAAACACAAAAACATTAAAAATAAATTTTTACTTCAGGGTTTGTTTTACTTCATGGACATCATAATTATTCTGTTCCAGATAACAACAAAAAAATGTTGTTAACAAATTTGTTCAATTTTATTTCATGTGAACCTGTACAGGAATACATGTTATGTCACCCCACCCTACACTATACTGACACCCTAATAAAGTAACTGAATTTATTTTCCCCATATGATTGTAAAAGGTCCTGCAACACCTCTAGAATCAATTATCTAAATCATTTTTGCTGGATTAGGCCTGTTCATGTATATCCAAAGGAGAAGATGATATCTACACCAGGTCCTAGTTTCAGATCTGCCCTCCATCCAGGCATAATTACACCATGGAGCATGTCTGTACAGACATGAAATTTAAAATCCTGTAATTTGTTAGGTTGTTTATGGGGTGAAGAAATCGTGACGTCACCATTTCCGGTGCGAATTTCATCCAGACGGGAATACCCAGCATCGTCTGCCACTTCTGTTTGGTTGTCGGCTCATGATATTCTTGTGGTTGTGAAAGCCTTACCATGGAATACCATCGGTCTACATCAGCACAAGCTAAGTTAAGTGTTGGTAGGCATATAGGAACATGCACGTTTTAACACACATCTCAGAGAGCTGATACTGCTGGAGCGAACCCCAGACAGGTCTCAGAACAGCTTGGTGGCAAATAGTTTCGATGTTGATACGTTAGCAGTGGTCTGTGAGTGCAGCCTTCAGACAGGCAACTGAGCAACGACTGAGCACATAGTCTTACCATCAAACCCGAGACAGGGGGAAGGAGGGGGCAGAAGTCTCAGGAAGGAGGAGAGAGGATGTGTGTGGTTGTGTGGAAGGTTGGGGTCTGGTTCAAGGAGGGGTGGAGTATGTGGAGGAAAACAAGTCGAGTCATAATTGCACGCGTAGGCTGATACATCTGGAATTACCGATTTTTGGCTCGGAGCCACACTCTACGCTTTTCCTGAAAAAATAAAGAAACTTTTATTTTTTTTGCTCGCTCCTCAAAGCTGTGCCTTAATGGGTTTGGCGCTTCTCTTCACGGCTGATGCTAAATTTGTCCTCGCTCTCCTCCCGCCTCTCTGTTGGAGCATGTGGGCCGAAAATGACACCATTATTTTCACCAGACTGTTTTCTTTCACAGAGAGCGAGAGAGAGAGAGAGAGAGGAAGTGGAGGTGAGTCAGTCTGGCAAAAGTAGAGCTTTCTAGACTGGAATATAGACACTTTCTCACACATGCACAGATGCAGCGCTACACTACCCGCTTATGAGCCGGTGCAGGGCTACAATCCAATGTCCGCTGGCTTCGGCTCCTCATCCCACTTGTGTTAAATGTCTAACTGCTTCATAGGGCTTTGGTGCACTCAGTGGTGTGCTCTTGGAAAAGGCTTTACTCAAATTTAACCAAGAGTCTGGCTCTTATCTTTGGCGTACACCCTTCAAGAATGAGTGCTTTGCCATAGATCACTTTTTGCGGTATGAAATTTATTCAAAAATGATCCTGACCACATCTGTGGATATTTAAATCCCAGCATTCTCATTTTGAATACAAACTGTTAAGCCTGTGTTTAATTCAGGCCGTTTTCCGTTTTATACCGCAGACTGGTGATTCACTCTTCGCTTAAATTGGATTTCAATTTGGACTCGCACAGCCACACACACTTATCCCATACTGAGAAACAAAACAGTCCCATGAAGAAAGCCTGAGAAAAAGAGTGGACTTTCTGCAGCCTTTGTGACGTTGACCCTGTTTGGGTGAGTGATCAGGACCAGGTACATGGCTAAACATAAAAAAGGTGTTAGGTGTTATGTAAATTATAAATGCTTAGTGGTTAGCATTCTTGCCTTGCACCTCCAGGTCCTGGGTTTTATATAACAACTGGAATGTCTGTACATTGAAGTTATTTGCGAAAAAATATTTGGGGGGACGTAAGATGAGTAATAGAAATGGATGACTAATAGAACACATAAAGATGGTTATTGGAATTTTTGTCTGTCTGTTTGTCTGTTTGTTTGTGCAAGCATCATGTAAAAACTACTAAACAAATTTAGCTGAGGTTTTTACAGGTGTATGTGGCCAAGCTTAAGGTAACATATAGGCTTTGTTTAATTGCAGTCGACCCACCTGAAAAGAAGATATGCTAATCTGAAATTTAAATGGAAAACGCCCTTATATCATTAAAAAAAATCGACCTTGAAAAAATCATTACTTCATCTCAAAATTCAACTAATGGTGCTTTACATTTTTTAATGTGTGCTTATGAGTGAGCTTAAATTCCACGCAAACGATGCGTCGCGGGCACATCTAGTATATACAGTATACATCCATCCATCCATCAATATATATACTTTCTATATAATGCCAGCATTTAGTATACATACTGTGTGTGTATATGGCTTAAACACACAAATGACATTAATCACCCTAATGTGACCTCATATAAGAAGGGCGCCTCCCCCAACTTGTTGCAGACTTCTAAAGAGGAGTAAATCTGAGAGTGTTTTTATTTGAGGCATTAACACACACATACACACAAACATACACATGCTTTGAGGGACCTCTGAGACCTGTGTTAACATATTAATAAAATCCTAAAATATGTTACTATTAAATAATTTTCTGCCTAAATGGATTATTAAATGCCATACTAGGTGTTCTTAAAACTTACGTGTACACAAACAATTTCTATTTTACAAATATTAAAATGCAGAATCAAAACTCCAAACAGTTATCTTAATTGAAATGACCTGCTGGGAGTTTAAAAAGTTAAAATCGGTCAGATTAACACTATGTCATGTTGAATTTTAAAATAGAGGAAACAATAATGCGAATAGACTCAAGAGCATCTTAGGATCCTGACCACATCTGTTAATTTTTCACCGCCACCCCCGGATTTCTCAGGTTAAATACAAACAGCAAAACCTGTGTAATTTAAAGCGCTTTCTAGTTTTATCTCAAAGATGACTCATTCCTTTTTTTCATTGTGTGAAGGCACTATGAGGTCAGTACAGGACACTGAACGGTATACACTTTTACTAAAAAACAATTAAAAAAAGAAGTCCTTTGGCTATGTAAAGTCTGTAGAATCAGCCTGGCCCACCACACTGCACCGTGGTTTAGACTGCTATTTAGACTGTTATTTAGATGTCTGGTCTTGATTAGGATAAAAACAAAGCAAGATAAAGCACATCTTGGATATGCTCCGTAGGACAGCTTGTTTAATGTTTCATAAACCATAACTACTGTTCGATGTAAACAAACTCCAGACCCACCCCCTTCCATTTTCAGGGGCCGTGTTATTGCTGTAGTCGCGTGTGGCATGTTTTTTTTTTTTTTTTTTTACAGCGCTCCAGGCTTGCTTCCTCCTGCTTCTGCTACTTGAGACGTAATAACATGGTCTCTCAGTTGTCTAGAGCCAGTTAGTTAAACCCTTGGTGGCTTTATGGTTAGCCACCAAGAATGCCTCCATTCATCTCTCTGTCTAACGCCTCTGGTATTGTTTACACTTTGCAATAGATAGTCACTTTATATATAAGACAACAACACCATTATGATCTATTACTGACAGTTTCTAAACAGTTGTGGACGGAGGTAACCACCGATCTTGGGAGCCACTGGGTTCAGGTTCAGTAGGTTCACTCAATCAGCAAAATGTCTAGAGCTAATTAAAGACTCTTTAAGAAGCTGCACATGATAAAAAACAGACTGATACACGAGTTGGACTTTCACATCCCACACATGTTAAAGTCACCAATTTAGTATAATATAGTGCAGGTTATTTAATTTTAGTGCAGCACAGTGAGTTAAATCAAACATCAAAATTGTGATCTCCAAAATTGTCCATGATGGGAATTAGAGGAAACTGTCATAGGCCCGTAGTGGACACCTGGTAATGTGCTTTTAATTTCAAACACTTTGTACGAAATAATCTAGCAATCATCAAGTTGAACAGTTTGCATCACTTCTTGCAACTCTATGTGCCCAAAAGCAGTGGAAATAAATAAACATGGATGACACAGAAAAGCAAAGAGATCACCCGATTAGGGCGGCACGTGTGTTGTTTTCTAGGCTGATGACTCTTTCTTAACAATAATTAACCCCAGTATAAATATACATTGAAGTTCGTTGCCAAGTGAACGTTACCCAACACAGAGTTCAGAGTTACAGTGGCTGTAGTGGCTGAATTGGAGAACTCAAGTGAAAATTGGTTTGCAGACACAACTACTGTATTAAGCGGCTCCTTAAGGAAGCCAGTCCAGATATTTGCTCTGCTGTAGAACCCACCTTGACACGGACAGCGTGGGTCGGTTTATCCAGTCGTTGGTTTTTCCATGTCTTGGCTGCAGCTCCCTGGCCAAGGTCACCCTAAAACTTTCCGCCGGTGCCTGACTTTTCCAGGACTTTAGACCATGATGACTAGCATCTGTTCGGCTGATGTTAACTTATGAGAGCTTCAAAAGAGACAGACATAATACTAAACTTACTGTCTGTTTCAGCAGTTGCTGATCTGTTAAAGCAAATTGTGTGTGTATGTGTGTGTGTGTGTGTGTGTGTTTGTTTTGTAAGTTGGCTCTAGATCTTCTTGTCTCTGCACCTCTACATACTCTTACAATCTTCTTTAAAATAAGTGTAACTCTTAGCACTACAACCTGGCAGATATATATTCTATTGCATGATTGTTGTATGACCCGATGGTAAAAGATGTGTTGCACTGTGATCATATGAGGACCTTGTATAAAGATCTCAAGTCAGTGTGTTTTCAAGTGAGACAGAATGGGAGGGTAAATAGAAGCAGAGTGACAGAGATAGGGAGGGAAGAACTGTAGAAAAGGGAGGGAGAAAAAGAAGGGAGAAAAAGAGAGTGGGAACATGTGAACAGGAGGAGGGAGAAGTGACAGAGAGAGAGAGAGAGAGAGAGAGAGAGAGAGAGAGGGAGCATATAAACTCCCACCTAAGTGCTCAACAGTCATAAAACGTCCCGTCTTTCAAACAGTCTTAGAAACAAGAAGCTCTCAGTTGCAAGGTGTATGGGAGAGGAGAAGAAGAGAGAGAGAGAGAGAGAGAGAGCGTGAGAGAGAGAGAAACTACCTAAAGGGCATTTTTTAAGTGACAGAGTTGGACTTGCACACTCTTGCATCCCGTGCCATATAACAAAACGGTGCCACTAAACAGACCTGTCAAACGTGTGTTAGTTTCAGGAACAAGTGTGGGGATGGATACTTTCTGCAGCCTCAGTGGCCTTGATCCACTTTGGGTGAGTGATCACACAACATCTCAGGCATCACCCTTGTGTTTTTGCCTCTTTTTAATTTTTTTACTGCTTATTCTACTGTATTATCTGTCAATAATCAGCTTATTATGATAAATGTTTGTGAATATGATCATGGACTGTATGATTAAGTGATCTTATATTGCCTCATCTTTGGCTCCCATATGATGTGCATCCACAAGCAACAGTTTTTAGTTCATATGAATGTGCAAAAGAAAGAAAAAACTAAAAAGTGCAAGCCCACCGTAATATGTTATGTTGATTATATTCCATAATCTACGCACAAGCATACTGTTCTGTTCCTCTTTTGACTTCTTACCGTTTTAAACTGTCAGATAATTATTATATTTGACTTATCTATCTTCTAGTAGCTACTATGAATTATTCAGTAAATATAGTATCATTTATTAGGTTATGTACATATTTACAAAAACGTAAGAAACTTAAATCATAACCTTAGAGTCTTATTACTGAAAAGTGAAACAGAGGAAACAACAGTATAATAAGCTTCAGGCCATCTGTGACTAAAGAAGAAGAATAGTTCAATCAAAATGCAGTGCTATGGACAGTACTAGGAGTTTCAGAGATCAACAGCAGATGGATTGGTGAAATTAGCCAAACCACCATAGCACATGGTGTGCAGATCCATCTCTGGAGCTTATCCGCCAATGTTTCCTGGACAGCATTGTACCAATACTCTAAACAACTAAAAAATAAATAGCTGTTTGGGACAGAGTCTCCATTGAATTCAGTAATTCAGCACTGAATTCACTCCTTTATGAGGAGTGGTGGTTTCGTTCAGCTTATAATAATTAAAAAAAATCAAAATAGGTTCAACATGCAAATGTCATACAGCTTGTGCGGGAAAGTGAAACTTCTTCAAAACATGATTTGTTTTGTTTTAAAGATCAAACGTTTTTTATTGATTGGCCGGAAAACCAATTGCAACTAATGGATACCTTTATGTTTCTCATTGTGGCATATCTGAATATGACTTCACCACTCTTCTCCTAATCTTCCAGGACTGGAACCAGACATGGTACACACACACCCCTGAATTGAGTGACTGTTTCCAGAACACAGTGCTGGTGTGGGCACCCTGTATCTACCTGTGGCTCTGCTCACCATTTTACTGTCTTCATCTGTACTGCCATGGTCGAGGACGCCTGCCCCTCTCGCTGCTCTGCAGTGCCAAGCTGGTGAGTGAGTTTTAAAAGGAGAAACTTGTCTTATGTTTAATGTGGATATTCATATATTAAGCCGTATAGCTCAAATGAATGGTGTTGAATAAAAGTATCAGGCTTAGACACATTTTTAGGCATTACACAGAGAGCCACATTTAAAAAAAATGGTCTGTTGAAGCTAAAAATGAAGCGTATTGGATGAAAGCAAATGTAGCAGGGTGGTGTCTGGCCTGAGGGACAATTTCTGGAGAAGGTGATGGCAAATTGGGACAACAGCCCAGCATCGCAAAAGCTTGTGGGCGAGTGTAACACACTAGTGCTTGTTTGGGTATGTTTGGTGATACACTGATTTTCACAAGGTTTCCATGTATACCCAGTTATATGTTTGCATTCTTAAAAAAAATATATATGTTTTATATGTTTAATGGAGCAAAGTATATGTTGTAGTGGTTTGACATATCTTAGATTAACAGGTGCATCTAGAACCCTTAATGAAGGGATGTCCAATCTTATCTGCAAACAGCTTTAGGTCCTGTCAGAGACATGTCTGATTCCACCAGATTCATTAGGTGCGCCCATTAATTAACATAGGAAGGCTAGAAAGACAAACCCCCCAAAAAATTGTTAGTTCCAGCAAAGAAAGTTTCACAGTGTGCTTCTGAAAGGGTTAAACGGCACCACTGCCGCCTACTGAAACTTTCCTTCCAGACATACGTAAGTCTTGCACTGTACTGAGTGACCAAAGTCATTTCCGTAAGGATGAGTCATACAGTATGAGTTTCTCACCCAGGTCTGATTTCCGCTCATATCTGTCTCCTTATAGTTGCTGGGCTTCTTCTTGGCTTCCTTTGGTTTTGTCGAATTCTTCTACATCCTGTTGGAGCGACACCAAGAAATCCACCACCACTTCATCTTTCTCCTGGCCTCGGTCATACGCAGCCTCACTGTGGTAACATATATTACATTACACTGGAGTGTTAACATGCCATAAATGATATCCTAAACCAACAATCTTCATCACTGCCAGAAATGATGACATGGAAAGAATAAACTGTAAATCAAACATACAGTAAGAAGAAACACCCAGGGTATCATTTGGTAAAAAAAAAAAAAAAAAGTCCTGATTTTTTTGAACATGCAATAGCGTTTGAAATATTGTTGTCAGGAACTTTTATAAATGGCATAACAAACATTACAGCAAAATCTATTAAATATCCTTAAGCCAACATATCACTAAAGTAGCTAGCTAAAAAGCTGTTCTATGTATATTTGGCAAACTTCATCCATGCAAACATTTATTTATCTATGAAATAAATTTTTTAGACACCTTAAGTGAGATTCACATGAGAAAAAAAAACCTTGCTAATTAAACAAACTCAGTACATAAACTTTAATATGACCTAAAAAAAATATGAAGAAAATGTATAGCTTCAACAGCTTGTGTAGGTCTGCAATAATTTCTCTGAGGTAAAACCTTTGATCACAGACAAGTAAAAATTAATTGTAAGCTGTGAAATGGGTTTTACAGTATTTCTAGAGCCATGTAATGCTATAATGATATAATAATAATAATAATAATAATAATAATAATAATAATAATCTAACATTTAGATTTAAAAAAAGTACTTGCTAGCTAAGCTAACTCCCAGAGCTAAAAAATATATTTTATTAGCAGAGCAAACGATAAAAACATGTTTAAAAATCTTAAGTTAGCTATCTGAGGTAAAACGTTTGACACAGACATAAAGTGAAAATAATGTTTTAGCAGTGAAGTTAGTTTTAGAGTATTTATAGAGACTTATAATGACATTTAGAAAAAAAAATGGCATGCTAACTATGCTAAATCCATTGTCCTGACATACAAATATAGAAAATATCATTATTATTGTAAAAGATGGTTGATATTCCTTATAACCACACGCAGCTAGGTAAGCGGCAGTCTGTCCCATCACGGACATATTTATCTCACTGTGGGGGATTTTAAACACAAGTTTTAACAGTGTAGGTTAGTGAAGTGGGTGAACATAACACAAGGCCACAAGTTTTCATTTTTTGCACCCGGACTAGACTCTCGCCCTATCTGTGGTCACTTCAGACACTTAAGTCAACACTGACATGAGCTCTTGGAAAAACAGTAAAAGCGATAAACAGGGTTTTTTTCAGTGAATACTCGCTCATCGAATGATCGTAATCTCAACTGTATAAATAGTAAAGCAAATAGCTGAAAACGTAGTCACGCTCAGGGATATAGGTCAAAAGAATTTGCTCGTAGTTGGATGACTTATTAACTATGTGCACAAATATTGCTGTTAAAACCTTGAAATACCTCTTTTTCTGCTGAGCTTGGTTTTTTTTACCACCTGTACTTTTTTTAAATGTTAATATCTGTATTCACTATGCATCTTGACAAAAAAAATGTATGGACCAGGTGGTTTCATTTGGATTTTTCAGACGTTATTTTTCTCACATCATTATTTTCTAAATGTGATCATATGCACGTTCCCTGAGTATTAATTTCTTGTAAGCAATTCCCAATCCCATCCACTCTCACTCTTAGTCTTTTTTTTTGTCATTTTTTCTAATGTTATCCATTAACTGTATATAATAAATGTCACATGGCATTTAAACTGTATAGATTAGAAAAGATTTAATAATCGTGCTACAAGAAGCTTTTCTTACGTATCTCGTGAGACTAGAGCATGTTAAACATCTTGATTAGCATTAACAGTAGGATAAATCAGATCTTGTCAGAAATCCTCTCAGGATAAGGTTTAACCTTAAGTAGAAAAGTTTCTGGATATTTCATATGAAAAAAATCTACGTATTTTACATTAGACGGTAACTAGTGTTATTACTAATTAATATTAGCTATGGTTATGTTCTTTTAGCTTGTTAACAAAATCTAGGTAAATAAACATGCATATACTGTCAATGATTTTCTACTTTATGAATTTCCATATAAAAATGCAAAAACACAAGCACACCCACATTAGTGGTCTTAAAGTCACTCAGTGCAGTTGTATTTATGTCTATTTAAGTCTTCTGTGGCAGACAGCGCTTATCCCCTAAAAATCCCCAAGAAAACCCAAAGATCAGACTCATCAATGCTGGGTCTGGTGCACCACCAAGTCTGAGTGGTTACGTGGGCCTCATCTTTTCCTTCTTCCCATGGGCAGACCTGTGCATCACCAACTTTATTCAGAAGCCAAGCAGTACAGATTTCAGAACAACCTCACTCAGCACTTTCCCTTTCTAAATACTAGGTAGGCACTGAGTCTGAGGTTTAACCAATGCTTTAGCTTCCTCCCACACTTCAGAGAAGGGGCCATTATGTACCCCATTACAAGGCAGCTACAATGAGCAAAAACATAAACACCCATTAGCATGTTTTTGATCTTGCACTTACTGTTTGTACGATAAAGCGAGATGTATTTGAAGGATTCAGGCCACACCAAGTGATTAAGAGATTCCCCTGAAACATTTTACTTCATTACTATGTGACTGGGAGACGGGTTTGGTTTGGAAAGGCCTGCAGTTTAGATTTGGAGGATGTATCATTAGGAATAGCATGAGGCCTGACTTTAAACGTGCCTTACGTAATCCAGTGTTTTCCACCGCCTAGGAGATGCTCTGACAAAATAAAACCAAGGAAACGATTTCCCTGAAATGCCACAGGACGTTTGCGATGAGACTAGAGCAACATAATGTTAGCATGTGTTTTTTTTTCTGAAATGGTCTGAGAGTGTTGAAGACTTTTGGACAAAGAATAGAAGGGCAATTAAAGGCAAAGCGCAGAAACGACGACGGCCTTGTTATACAGTACATGTGGTTTACTAGGGCCGTTTTTCATGAACCAGCTGTTGTTGTAAACGGGGGAAATCCAATTATAAACCAGGCACTACTGGTCAGGCAGAAATACACAATTATAAAGGTTTATTTACATGAGAACTTGACTCAAAGCTTAGTCAGTACAAAGTACAGTTTTAAACAACGTGGCCTAAAATCTATATTTTTTACCTTATTAAATACAAACCCTATTATCTTACCTTTGTTTCAGTATAGGCTATCACATTCAATCAGCTTCAAGCTTCGTACAATGGGTGTTCAAGTCAAAGCGGGATTTTTGATTGTGCAGAATAACAGAACACAATTATGAGAGTTGAATATGTCCTTTATTTCTCTATATAAACCCCTGCTACACTAATGCACTTATCAGAGCATTTCACTAGTGCTTGAATACCATCAAGATGGAAAGTTTTCTAAGTATGCCGGAGCCATGATCAGGATCTTGTGAAACGCTGGCTTTCTTTTAATGAACTCATTTTATGGCCCAAACATGTGGACTGTATGGGGGATGTGGCAGGAACTCCCAGCAAAATTCCTGTAATGTGCATGATTCATGTTGGTAAATGTTTGTGTGTACGGATCCCACGGACAGATGCGACAAGGTATCCATTGATTTTCAACGATCAGGCGCTCCACTCATAGAATGTTCACAAAAGTGACTCAGCGGGCTCCAAGCCACCTTGGCCGGGGTCGGTATTCTCTGATATACAGCCTTCCTTAAAACGGGTGCACCATTCAGATGTTTTTTTTCCTGCGCTCAAGAGTCTCGTCAGTGTCATTGTCTTCTGTAAACGTCAATCAATTTTACGCCTTTATTTAGCAGAAATTTCATCACAAGTCCCAGTTTGACTTGAACAGCCCTTATACAAATTTAAACAAGTGAGGTGGAGATCAATAAGATTTCTATTGATTTACTATGAATTAAATAATTTTAGGGTAAAAGTCACAAATCCAAATCCACCTCTGACTCTAACCTTAACCGTAACCTTTTATGTTTCTAAATACTTGAGCACATTTAAAGGTTTTTACACTTTTCGACTTTCACTCGTATTATTTTGCACTTTGTAATCACTCCAGTCAGTGTTTGGACTTTATACCTATACTTACTGTCCTTTTTTCACCTTTGATCATGAGTCATGTTTGGCTTTTTTGTTCTTTTTGTTGGTTTTTTCTTTTTACCGTCAAAGCACATAGTCATTCTGCTTTCCTGACATTTACAGTAATTCCACGCAGACTTCAGAATATGTCAGTAAAGCTCAGTTTTATGTTTGCCAGGTGTTAGCGGTGTGTATCATCCAGTGGGAGCGAGTGCGAGGCTGCCGCTCCTCCGTGGTGCTGTTCCTGTACTGGCTACTCAGCGTGGTGTGTTCTCTCGTTCCTCTCAGGGCCAAGATCCAGTTGGCCATCGAACAGGTGAGAGAAATGACACACACCCCCAATCTGGGGCATCCATTTCACGGCCCTGTACTAAAACTCAGAAAGACAATATAATCACATACAGTACACTTGTATACAAACCCCCAGGTACGAAATGTACTGTAGAGTACATGCACACATGTATAAACAACATTTAAAAAAAAACCCTGTGCATGTGTCCAAAGTTTTGCACTATATTTAATACATTCCGGAGATACTTTTACCGGAGCATTTTTGTACCAGCTATTCTTACGGAGCTGTTTGTTTGTTATGGTTCATCATAGAAATATATGAACTGAAGTCAAGTACATAAAATGTACCAGTGTGAAATTTGCGGTGATTGCTTAGAATGTATTAACATACATCTGATTAAATGCTGACTCTCTTTTCATGATTGAAATGCCAGGCTCGTGTGTAGGAATGTGCGGTTAAAGAATCAGCCCTGGCATTTTACGTAGTGCAATGCGAATCTTTTTGATGTTGCAATACTGAGAGTGTAACCATGTCAAATTGCATCTTTTGATTATTATCATGAGGTCTCCATCTCATAATTCCCATGAAAACATCCTAATGAAGCTTCGATTGCTTTTTAAACCTGAGCTTGCAGTTTTGCAAAAACAAAACAAAAAAGTTATATTGGTTATGCTTTTTTCTCACTGCCTTGCTAAAAGCTGCCTTTATACTTGCACGAGAGTGAAAAAAGAGGCAGGCTGAACTATATTTTGTGACCACTCAAACCAAGACTGACCCTGTTTTGTTCTGTGGTGGGGGGAAGAATATAGTCGTATGTTGGCATGGTGAGCTCACAGCCCAGGCAAGATGTTTACTCTCAGCCTGCTGTTTCACAAATCCAGTGCAAAGTGCAGCCTGGACCTCACACAACATGGCACAGGTTCACCTCTTCCTGGCTATGTGTTTAGATTCGCATATGACTGGCATATGGTGTTGGTAAATAACACGCTTTTTTTGCGCGGCTCGACCACGAACGGAGGCCAATCTATGCATTTCCAGATGGTAGCGTGACTCCTTGTGTTTACTATTCTTTTTATGCGTAATTTATTTATATAAAGTAAACCATTAAAGACTCTGGTTTTCACCATGATTTGCTTTAACTGTTCAAAATAGGCTTTACTGTCTCATTAATACCAGCAGCACACCCATCATATTACACTATCGAGCAAGCCTACAGTCTCAACAGTGTGCCTCATATGTGTAAGTAGGGAATAAAACACTTTAACATAATCATAATAATCAATGACACTTTGGTGTGATGAAGCGGCGTTTGAGTTCCAATCCTAAAGTTGTTGTTTTTTTTCCATAACAGCATGCCTGAAAGTATTTTAATACCTCTTTTGTTTGGCATTTTGGTCTGTCCACGTGCCATCCGGTACATCGGGAGATGGATATTCCCCACCCTGGAGATATATCTGTATTTTCTGTGGAAGTTACTTAATGGCTTGGGTTGTAGCTCGACGCCCAATTGGCATTTACACGGTCAATTGGGAACGCCAATTAGCCTAATGTTCATGTCTTTTTTACTGTGGGAGGATACTGGAGTATCTAGGGGAAGAACATGCAAACTCCATGCACACAGACCTGAGGCGGGGATCGAACCCTGACCCTGGAGGTCTAAGGCGACAGTGCTGCCTTCTTACCTTTTAGAGTTTTACAGTTACAGAATTCCCCTATTACCGTTTAATTTTATTCCTAAAAGAGTATCATGTTGTACCTTTTATCCGTTTATGGTTATGTTTAATGTTGTAGAATTTCCATGAAACGAATTAACACATACCTTTCATCCCCTCGTTCATTCGCCAGGCTTCTTTTCAAGGTAATAAGATGACAAAAATCATGCTATGATTTTCCAATGGTAGATAATTTACAGTACCTCAGACTGTTACACAATGCTGGCACAAGAGATCATAAAGTGGAGCTTTTGTGTTACATGTTCTCGTGTGGGTTATTACTTCACAAACTTATTACAACAAGGTAATTAATATAAACTGTACTAAGTCAGATTTACCGTCTGAGCTTTTTGCTATAAAAAATCAATCACCTTCTAAATGAAGAAAAATAAAGTGTAGAAATGAGCTCTGCATTGCTCTTGGTTTTCAACAAGCCCTGAATTGGAATGTGTTTTTTTTTTTTGAGCTCATATTGTGAAGAGCTTCATAATTATATATGAATTTAAAGTAGATGGTGAAATATTACATATACAAATGAGGTATGATTGTTTGAATAGCTTTGTAGACCATAAAAATGTGCCTTGGGAAGCCTGTGGCTAGAGGGCGAGAAGGAAATTATGGGAAGCCGCCAGTAAAGTGTACAATATCTTAGCCTTGGACTGTCTCAATTTCTTTGTCTCTCTTTAACTCCCTGTTTTGTTTTGTTTTCCAGGGCCTCACTCCTGATATCGTGCACTACATGGCATTTTTCTCGTACTTCGCCCTCCAACTGGCGCAGCTCTTCCTCAGCTGTTTCGCAGACCTGGCTCCTCCAGGCAAAGCCGTCCTCCAGGTACGCAGAGCGAAATCTTAGGTAGTCAACATGTCATTTAGTCAGATTTATGGAATATAATACTACGCCCCACTAGCTGAGGACATGTGCCTCGTAAGTGATGCCTTGTCATTAGTGAGAGCTCATGATTGCTTCAAGGAGATGTTTTGAAGCTTGGTTCAAACTGGTGAGTCATCTTGACGAATGAGGCCCTCCTGCCTTGATAATGATATCTACCCATTTTAGCTCGAGACCGCGGCTCAGAGAACCCAATCTTGTGGTGTTTACTGTGAAAAATACTTACGAGGCTGCACACGCGACCCAAGTCTCATCAGTCCACCTTTACTTATTTTTTTGTGTGTTTTATTTTATATGACCCTATCGCATTTATGTTTTTTTTTTCTGGATGTTTGATGTAAAACATAAAAATCTAGACCTTGCTAATATACAGTATATTTATGTCTATTTCACATCTTCTGGCCTCAAGAATCTGAACGATGAAAATGATGAGATAGTGGCCTGGTTTTGTGTGTGTATGTGTGTGTAATGAAGTTGAAGCTCAGACATGAGTGCCACACCCCATACTCCTCTCCTGGCTCAGTCGCTTCCTGTGTTATTCACAGCATGCCATTGAGTGAGACCTCCGGTGAAGAAACGTGTGAGTGTATGTGTGTGTGTGTGTGTGTGTGTGTGTGTGTGTGTGTGTGTTTGGGTGGATGGGGATAGAGGCAGAGCTGAGGTCAGCTGTGGGTGGAAATGTGTAGTAACTAGGTCCGTGCCAGTCTCACATATTAACACACACACACTTTCACTTACTCACACAGACACTTTCACTGATTTTCTGTTTACTCACTGTGCACTGCGGCCAGATGCTTTTTTTTTTTTTTCCTGCTCACGCACTGCTCGCTTTCCAAGAAAGCAAAAGTGTAACACCTGTATGCTTTAATACCACCAAACCAATTGAATTGCTACACTTTAATGCATATACAATATACAGCATGCCAAAAGTACGTCTCATAAACCTGGTCATACGTTTTGATTTCAGAACGCGTGCCCTGTACAGGATGCATCGTTTTTGTCCAAGATGCTCTTCTGGTGGTTCAGCGGGTAAGCAAGGCAAAATTGTCCTCATTTTTTAGATGTTACAAATATCAGTTTCTGTTGTGACAGCTTGCAACGCGTGATAAGAAAAAGTATTTGTAAGCTTGTGTTATAATTTATATAAAGAATTGTAGTGTTTATGCAAGAAGTCAGCAAAAGTCCTGTGGGACAAGAGGATTAATTATGCTGTTACTGGGAAATAATAAATGTTAGTGTGGTAGCTGTAAATTCGCTTCACATCTGGCTCCTGACCTTGATGCGTTTCCTACACCAGCACTCCTCGTTGTGTTTCTGCTTTGTTTTTAAGGAGCTTTACTTTTTTTTGTCTAGACGCGCACGATCCATTAATTGCATTAATTTGCAATGTAAGAGAAAGCCAAACATTTTTTGTGCATATGTAAGTGCTTGCATGTGTTTGTGTTTCTGTAGGTTGGCTGTAAAAGGATACCGCACCCCTCTACAGGCAGAAGATCTGTGGTGCCTGCGTGAGAAGGACACGTCACATAAAATCCTCTCGGACCTGGAAGAGGAATGGACCAAAGAGCGCACCAAACTGCAGCAGTACGAACTTAGTTTATAATCCATATAGGCAATTACATTTGGGCAGATGCTCAGAACAATGAAATATTTATTTAAACAGCACATGTACGGTAATTAGATGAAACCATGGCAGAGTCAGCACTGACACAAGTGCCTACTTGTTAATTAATTTCTACTTTGAAGATCCGTTGTATTGTGGATCTTCTTCAGAAGCTTCATATGCGAGAGGTCACTTGTGTTTTACGACCTGCGGAAAGCTGATTCATATTCCAGCTATGCTAACCCTGTTTTTAATTAAGGACTTTAAAGATGCAGAGCTTCGTGTGTACACTAAAGACTTTTTTCTGAGTGCATCATCTTTTAAAACTCAAACTGTCATTCTTATGCATCCTGTATAATGAATCTTTGTTTCATTACTAGGCAGGAGAAGCAGCTCAGCAGCAGTGTGGTGTTGGGAACTCGCTTGCCAGATCAGGCCCAGCTCCTCAGAAAGCTGCAGAAGGAACAAAGCTCAGGCTTTTGCCTTTTACGGACGCTCGCTCGCAACTTCGGACCGTACTTCCTGTCTGGAACCCTGTGTCTGGTGGTCCATGATGCGTTCATGTTTGCCATTCCACAAGTACTCAGGTAAGCACACTGGACATCCATTAAAACCAAGACACACAATCTGGCCTAGTCTGGGTTTTTTTTTTTTTTTTTTTCAAAGACCAAAAAGTTAAAAAAGTTCTTTTTATAAAATAAACAGACTTTAAAGTAAACATTCTCCTGGTGATTCAAAGGAACATTTCTAACAGTTTTTTCGGGGTCCATCGCACGGTTCATAATATCTCCAAAAAACAGGAAGTCACAGTTTGCAGCAGGTGCTCGGCCACTCTGTGTCAGTCTAGCCAGCGAGAGATTGGGTTGTTTATGCCCACAGAGGGGCAATTATGGCTAAGAGTCTGAACGCTGGTCAGAACCCGTCACCGCAGCACTATGCCCGGTGTAGACGCGTCTGCTCTAGTCAAGCTTAAGCGGAAGTGCTGAGGTTGTGGTTGAAAAAGCGGCCATGGCAGGAGAGCCAGTCAACCAACCAGAAGTATGAGACAACCACCAGCAAAGTACGGCAGTAAAAGTTGCCCTTTTTACTCTGCTCGAAAGACCTAAAATGATTGTGTCTGGAATTTATATAGGGCCAGCTGATGGCAAGGAATGCTAACTTTCTAAGAATGCCCGGTTGTTAATGAAGTGTGTTGTGGAGTGAAGTCTTAACCAACTTTTAGTGAAGCTCTTGCTGGGAACCGAGTAATTAACCAAACACTTCACGGAGTATTGCTTTCTTCATATAGAATCCAGACCTTTGTCGCCGGGTCTGTGCTTTTCTCATGCCTAAGATAACATTCATCCTGTCCAACACTTGATCAAGCTAAGCATCCTAAGCATAATGTTTGTTGCTTAAATTATTTACATTAAAGATTAATATCTGGCTCAGTCAGGGTCATAAACCTTGGTGGAGAAGCTCTTTTGTGGCATCTTTTAATATCATATGATTTCAGATTTCGTTAAATTGTGTTCTTAACATTAATCTCATGTAGAATAGTACTGTTCTGTCACAAATACACGACTTGGTAAGATTTTAAAAACTGAAAGAGATTATAGATTTAGTGTTGTTATCAAACAAACCCCGAAGGTCTCTATCAAATTAAACCTAAACAACACAAACTTTATCATATGTATAACTTCATAATGAGTAGATTTGCCTACTGTACACTAGTTTTTTAAATATACAGTATATTATGTTTATAATAATATAATATAATATAATATAATATAATATAATATAATATAATATAATATTTTTTATATATATTGTTTTTAATTCATGCCCAGGACCCCTTTTGCATTAACTAGAGCAGATCTACAGCACATACTGTATATAAACTGCCTCAAGGTTTAACCCCTGACCTGCGTCCTTCCTGTCTTTATCCTCACAGTCTGCTGTTGGGCTTTATGAGGGAGGAGGACGCTCCGCTGTGGAAAGGATATTTCTACGCCACGCTCATGTTCCTCCTCTCCTGTATGCAGTCCCTTTTTAACCACCAGTACATGTACTCCTGCTTCACAGTGGGCATGAGGGTCAAGACGGCAGTTATGGGTCTCGTCTATAGGAAGGTAAAAGCTTTTTTGGCAGTGTTAAATTAGAGTTTTTTTTTTCTTAAAGCCAGACAGTGTAAACACAAGCACTAAATTTACACCTAAACTGAAGCGAAAGCAGTTTGTAGTAGCGAAAATAACTGGACTAATTTGTAGAGTAACTATTTTGGACTAGACCTTACCTGTAAGATTAAAATCCTAAACATAGGTAACAATTAAAGTGACTGAGATTTAACCATGTGGTTGATGTGGTGTAAGAAAAAGAAACCACGCAATGTAGTGTATTTCTTACAACATGAGATCATGAATTAAATAAGATAATAATAATAATAATAATAATAATAAAGATACTGTGGCTTGCCATACCACCATCCGTCCTCAATTGTGAAGACTTTCCCATTGAGGAAAACCTATGTCACATTGGACAGATTATAGATTTAGTTTTAGTATAAAAACACTAATTTATAAGGGGAAGCATATTAATAGTAAGGTCAATACGATCGGGCTTCCTGAGTGATCGGTTTTCTGTCTGTCTACCCCTGTGTAGTCTCTGGTGATAAACAGCGCAGCACGGAGGAAGTGTACAGTAGGAGAGATTGTGAATCTGGTCTCTGCGGACACCCAAAAGCTCATGGATTTTGTCGTGTACTTTAACGCCGTGTGGCTCGCTCCCATCGAGATTGCCCTCTGCCTCTTCTTTCTCTGGCAGGTCAGTTTCTTTAACAGGTTTTAATTTTTCACCACAACCATGTAATCAGTTCGCAGTGTATGTATATCTCCTCGTAATCATGAATCTTAATTTCTTGCATTGTTCCCGTTTCAGCACCTGGGACCATCTGCTCTGGCTGGCATCACCACGGTCTTTCTCATCTTCCCTCTGAACGGATTCATCGCCAAGAAGAGAAGCAAACTGCAGGTGCTGTAGCAGAGACAAATTCAGTAAAATAAGAGAAAAGAAAGCCTTTCGGGTAAACATGTCAAAATAGGAATGACTGCGGCTACAGAATATTTAAACTAGTTTAACGATTATGTAACTTTAGTATCACGCGGTCAGCAATAAACAACTTTGCCTCAAGCTGTCATCTGCTAAAAACCAAGCCAAACACAATAATAAATCAGACAGCTTTGGTACCAGCGTTTGTCCTTCTGAGACCAGCTGTGTTCAGGTGTATAAAAAAACAAAGCAAAGCGTGCATTTATTTGAACTAATCTCACATCTCCAAACCATACTCCAGGACCGGACAAAGGGTCAGTGTGAAAGGTCCACAGCTGGTTCAGATAGCCCAGCGAGCACAGAGCAGAATGTGGGCGTGTGGTTTGGATTCAAGCACCTCATTCCTTTGATGTCTCTACATCTACTTAGACTGGAGACAACCACAGTGCAACAAATGGCGATATTTTATTCCTCCTTTTGAAGACAGCAGATGCCCACGCCCTCGGGCAAAGTTGAAGCTGTAGAATTTTGGTTGTAACCTTGGCCCGTTCCATGTCTGGACATCCTGAGTTACGAGACACTGGCTGACCCATTTTTCTAGAAATATCACATCATAACTGCAGGTTCGCTTGTGATAATTGAGATATATTCTGTACTTGTATAAAAACCAGGGAATGTGGTAAAACCAACCGATTCACATTTAAATATTTAAACAGACCAGAACTTTTTCCAACATTACCATCAATCACATTGACTTTGACACCATATTTAAAAAAAGACTCAGACTGCATACTCACCGTTTCTTTTAGCACTGTAATCCCCAGTCATCCTGAGTGTCTATATTTACTTGTCCAAATTGCAGGAGATCCAGATGAAGTTCATGGATGGTCGAATCAAGCTCATGAACGAAATCCTGAATGGCATAAAGATCCTGAAGTTCTACGCCTGGGAAAAGGCTTTCCTTGAGCAGGTCTTAGGTTACAGAGAAAAAGAGCTCAAAGCCTTGAAGAAGTCCCAAATCCTTTATTCCATTTCCATCGCTTCCTTCAACTCTTCGACCTTCCTGGTGTGTAGCAGAGATAAACAATTACATAGAATCTACCATTTGTCTGAAGTTTAGCAGCAATCCAGTATAACTAAGTGTTATTTTTCCACTTCATGCTCAGATCGCCTTTGCGATGTTTGGCGTGTACGTGCTCATAGATGACAAGAATGTGTTGGATGCTCAGAAGATTTTCGTCTCCATGGCACTTATCAACATCCTAAAGACTCCTCTGAGCCAACTTCCGTTTGCCATGAGCACCACCATGCAGGTACTACTACCATCTCCACCAGTATACGTCTCTGAATTCACTAATTTACACATTTGATATCAGATATTTATCTTCTGTATCTTCTGATGTCGCAGGCTGTTGTCTCGCTCAAGCGCTTAGGGAAATATTTGTGCCAAGAAGAGTTAAAACCAGACAGCGTGTCCAGAGAAGCTTTTAAGTCAGGTAAGTTGGACAATATAATACATTTATATGAAGGTTCTATAATGCGTAGCAAGCTTTTAGTTTGGTGAATGAAATTCTAAACAGACGTGCAACAGATTAAGGTTAATGGGTCAAGAGCTGCTCAATTCCAAGGCTGTGTGGCAGGATACATTCATTTCCTGTTCCGTTTGGGAACGATAGAGAGAAAGAGAGAGAGTGTGCAATTAGAGAGGCAGTGCAGCAGCTCATGCTAGACTGTGGTTTCAACACAGCCTTCTATTTTCGTGAAATGCAAACACATTTCGGCCCAGCGGACTGTCAGCGCGTTTGCAGACAGCTCGCGAAAACTGCTATTTCGAAGATGATGCTAATTAGACTGCGTAATTAAGCGAAGGCTTTGATTCCACAAGCTTAGCTGCGAGAGGAAGTTTACTTTCACAGACAGACCTCTGTTCTCACCTTAATGGTTCCCATATGCTAGAACAACATGTACATGTACGCCTTGCACACGTGTAGGGAACTGCTACTGTGGAAACACCAGATGGTGCATTGTGCATTCTTGTTAATGTTTCCTCCTGTGTCTTTCTTTTTGTTTTGTTTTTTATTCAGACGAAGAAGGTGTCGTGGTTGAGAACGGGACTTTTAGTTGGTCTAAAGACGGTCCTCCTTGTCTGAAAAGGTACGACGACGATAGAACGTGTAATTCAGGGACATGATACTGTGCCTGTCCTGAAGTGATTTATTCTGCATCTACCACAGCAGTTTGATAACATTGCCTTCTTACAAATGTTAAATGTTGCGATGTTGAAGATAAACCATTAATCAGTTAATTGCTGTTAGGAATGTAATTAATTTATGTAATATAAATGTATGTGTGGTATTTATAGGATCAGTGTAAGAGTTCCTCGTGGTGCATTGGTTGCAGTTGTTGGTCATGTTGGCAGCGGAAAGTCGTCCTTGCTCTCTGCTATGCTCGGAGAGACGGAGAGAAGAAGTGGAAGTGTTTCTATTAAGGTAACAATACATTCATTATATATATATATATATATATATATATAACATTTTTGTATATTTTAGAGTATTTATGTGTACTCTGTCAATCTCTTGATGATTTTTTAGGGATCTGTGGCTTACGTCCCCCAACAAGCCTGGATTCAAAATGCTACGCTGCAGGACAACATTTTGTTCGGTAGGGAGAACAAGAAGACCTGGTATCAGCGTGTTTTGGACGCATGCGCTCTGCTGCCAGATCTCGACATACTACCAGCAGGAGACGCCACTGAGATTGGCGAGAAGGTGCTTACAAAAGAAAGCTTTTAAACTTGCTCATCACTGAGGGTTCCTCAAGGGTTCTTTGGATAGTGAAGTGATTTTTTTTTTTGTACTTGAAACTGTATTTGCAGATTCTGCAGAGAAATAAACCGTAGAACCATCGAGGGTTATAGTTTTCTTTAAACTGTTTAAACATCTAACACAGCCTTGAGAAACCCTATTCCTTCTAAGAGTATGCCCATTGCCCATCTCCCAAACATTTATTTCATAACAATTTTTTGTGAGAGTGTCTACAATCCCTACATTGTTCACAGGGCTTGAACCTGTCCGGAGGTCAGAAGCAGAGGGTGAGTCTGGCACGTGCTGTCTTCAGGAAAGCCGATATCTATTTGCTGGATGATCCTCTCTCAGCTGTTGATGCCCATGTGGGTCAGCACATCTTTGATAAGGTTATCGGGCCCAAGGGTGTGCTGAGAGACAAGGTGAATGAAAACTCTATCTTTGTTTTTTCTCTGACACAGCAATTTAAAAAGAGAGAAATGAAATAACCCCATTTTTAACATCAATGAATGTGACAACTATATGTCAGCTAACATGAGTGCAAGCTTTTCGCATGCATAGGATTTGGCTTGGAGTCAGAAATAACACGCAAAAAATGCTCAAACACACTTCTAAAAATGCTGCCTGAACACTTGGCTGGCAGTGCAGTTTCATATGAAGGTTTACATTGTTCTACTTTTGGCAGACTCGCATCCTGGTGACCCACGGGACAAGCTTCCTGCCTCAGGCCGATCTGATCCTGGTGATGGTTGAGGGAGAGATCACGGAAAGTGGTTCCTACCAGGAGCTTCTGAACCGTAATGGAGCCTTCGCAGAGTTCATCCACACTTTCGCCAGCTCTGAGAGGAAGGAGTGCTCCACACAAAGAGGTATATCAAATACCTTTAATTTTGTGCAGAACACTATCGTTTTTTTAAATGGGTTTAACAAAAAAACCTTGCTATACTTGAACAGAATAGCGGTACCATCAATATTAATACTAATACTAGATGGACTGGACAGCTATTAATTTTTAAGTTAAATTACAGGTTCCAGAAAGTCCTGCTCAAGGCTCAGTGTAACAGACTTCATGCCTTTCTCCAGGGACCTCTCCCAGGAGCAACTAATTGGGTAAGTACACATAAAACTGGAAACTCCTGCTAGTGTATCTCAATGAAAAATATTCGTTAGGATTCCTTGCGTGAAATCTGAATCTCATTCTGTTAACTAGAATACTTGAGAACATTGCCATGTGGTGTCCATAATAAAACCAGTTGCATTCACTAACCCTCCTTTTCTTTGGCTCAGCGGTGACACAAACAGTGTCACTATTCAGAGTGTAGACCCTGATATTGAACCGGAACAAATTCCTGAAGACCTGGGGAAACTCACTAATGTCGACAAGGCCCGGATAGGCAGGGTAAGAATTTACAGTTAAGACTAAATTCCTTTAGCTTTCAGCAAGATAATCTTATTTAATGGGTGTTGCTCAGATTTCTGTCTCCATCTTCCTTTCCAGGTGAAACTGGAGATGTACGTCGAGTACTTCCGTACCATCGGTTTGGCACTGATCATGCCCATTCTCTTCCTGTACGCCTTTCAGCAGGGCGCATCTCTGGCATACAACTACTGGCTCAGTATGTGGGCTGATGAGCCCATTATCAACGGTACACAGCTCAACACTGACATGAAGCTGGGAGTCTATGGAGCGCTCGGGTTTGCACAAGGTATTGACGATTGGATTCTGCCCATTTCTATGGACAATTCCATTTTTTCTTATTCAGTAATCAGTTAATCAATGAAAAAAGTAGGCTTTATAAGCCTCTGCTGGTGAATAAACACTGTGAAATAGTGTGCCCTGTGTTCACTGTGAAACACGTAGCGTGGCAACCCACAAATCCAAACCTGCTAAACTTTATCCTTTAGGTATAGCCATTTTTGGCACCACTGTGGCCATCTCGATTGGGGGAATCATTGCGTCTCGTCAGTTGCACCTAGACCTACTGAAGAACGTGCTCCACTCACCCATGTCCTTCTTCGAGTCCACTCCCAGCGGCAACCTGCTAAATCGCTTTGCCAAAGAAATTGATGCCATCGACTGTATGATACCTGATGGCCTTAAGATGATGCTGGGCTACGTCTTCAAGCTGATGGAGGTGTGCATCATAGTGCTGCTTGCCACACCCTTTGCTGCAGTCATAATCCTTCCTCTGGCACTGCTCTATGCCTTTGTGCAGGTAAAAAAAAAAAACACTGATGGACTATTTTACCATAGGTATTGTTGGACTTTGGATTGATTTGCTGGATTTTTACCTTTTTTTATCTCCCTTGCTTGCTTAATGAAGAGTTTCTACGTCGCCACATCATGCCAGCTTAGGCGCTTGGAGTCTGTGAGCCGCTCTCCCATCTACACCCACTTTAACGAGACGGTGCAAGGCGCCAGCGTAATCCGGGCCTTTGGGGAGCAACCACGGTTTATTTTGCAGGCCAACCAGAGGGTGGATCACAACCAGACTGCTTACTTCCCACGATTTGTGGCAACCAGGTAATGCGCCCTGCTGTACAAAGGTGGTTCCTTATATAATCAAGCATTTGCCAAAATATGATGACCAGTGCGGTATCTGTAATACTGAGTTCAGCTATTGATTTGGCCTCACTTGATGTGCAAAGGTTGCTCAATCTGTAAACTTCAAAGGTTCAAATCTTAAGGTATACATAAGTTCTGGTTCTGAGCTCATCTGAGGGTTTTTTTTTACCCAGAATAATTGCACAAATCAGTAGACATGTCATACCTTACTATTTTGCACACCAATTTCTAAGATGTTGGGACAAGGCTGTTTATTTTTTTTAACAGTCCCAATACTCTGGCTATTCTTGTGTAAGAAGTTCGATCTCCTCCTCTTGTAACAACTGCAACCCTTTCAATGAAAGTAGAAACAGGACGTTGACATACAGTATGACAATTTAAATGGATCATGTCACTAGGTAGTAACTGCAGTTCTGAAAACACATAGCTTCTACACTTCTTACAGACTGAATGGTTTGGTTACCATTTGAGGATGAGGGATTTGTTCTCTGGATTGCTTCCAGGCTTGAAAACAGCTTTCACAATTCACCGTATGTAATCATCTCTCAGGGGCAAACAACCCAGAGTTCTGGAAAACCCACAAGTGTGAAAACAACCTTAGAGTTTCCACTCTTGTGCTCTTTAACAAAGCTGTTAACCTTCAGCTGCTTTGATTTACCTAATTTTGAAATGGATTCAGCCACATTTTGGTTAAGAAAGGGCTTTGGATACAAACTAGTGGTTAACCAGTAATCGAAATGGTGGAATCCAAGGCCTGTTAGAGAACCACTGTTGGGCCACTTATTAAGACTCTTGCTCCTGAAATTGTATCATTGGACTGTATCCTGACTCAAATGTATCTACTTCCTCTAGAGTCACATAAACCAGTGCTATACACATTTCCTTCCTATACTGTGCTCTTGACATTCTAAGATTACAGTGATGTCAAGTAATGCCATGAATGAAGAATGGAATAACAACGTGACCTTCTGAAATCCCAGGCTGCCATTTGTCATTTAAAACCAGTCTCTGAAAAAAATCCCCATATGTCTTGTATTGGTCATGAGTGTTAATAGACTGGGATTGTTCATGCCCTTTCCTTGGAAACGTCACTGGTCTTAAAGTCATTTCCCAGGTTTAAAAAAAAGTCCTGTGGACTTAACAAGTGTTTATTTGCTCCTTTTCAGGTGGTTGGCCGTGAACCTGGAGTTCCTGGGTAATGGGGTCGTTCTCGCTGCTGCCATTCTCTCTGTGATGGGGAAAGACACTTTGAGCCCCGGGATCGTCGGCCTGGCAGTGTCTCACTCCCTCCAGGTGAGAGTTATTCCCAAACATTTGCAATCCACAGCATGGGATCTCAATTTGATCTCCTGGAGCTGTCACTGTATCCTTCTTTCCGCTTTTGCAATATTCTGTCTAACCTCAAAACAAATTGTACCATCTTGCAAAAGCAAGTCTAGGTTTTTTTTAGAAGACAAAGAAACCAAAAGCTTTAGTTCAGGCTTAACCAGATTTCAGACCTCTAGCACGGATAAAAACCAAGCTGTTTTTGGTTATGTTTCAGGTGACTGGCATCCTCAGTTGGATAGTGCGTTCATGGACGGATGTTGAGAACAACATAGTGTCAGTCGAGAGAGTGAAAGAGTATGCAGACACGCCCAAAGAGGTGAGAAAAGACTGAGTAATGTGGTCCAGCTCCAATGTGTAAATACATATGTATATACAGTACTGTATATTTTCACACCATAGGGCTACTGAATTTATTAAGACTATTTATATTAATTTAAATCATTATAATTTCTATAGCATCATTGTAGTCACAGGGATACTTCATATAATATTTTTACGGGTTAATGTTCATTAAGTAAATATTTATCAAATGTATTGGGAAACTGGTTCTAACGTCAGTATTTTTCATTTTATTTTGAGAAACAGTAATGGATATAAAGTTCATGATTTGCCTTTTTTTTGTCATTTTAATATTTTACTATAACAGCACACCTCAAAGTGTTTTATTCCATTCAGGACAAATATGATCCTGTAATCTCATTCATGTGTGAATTAATCCAAAGAAACTCTAAACAAAAAAAAAAAATCATATTTGTCCACAAGTTTAAAAGAATCTTATAATTTCTTTTCAAAGGCTCCATGGAGCTCAGAAGACATTTCACTCCCACCTGCTTGGCCCCAAACAGGAACAATAGAGTTCCAGGATTATGGGCTGCAGTACCGTAAAGGTCTCGAGTTTGCTTTAAAAGGGATCTCTCTACATATTCAAGAAAAAGAGAAGGTAAAAAGAAAATAGATCATGCCAAAATACTGCTGAGTTTAATGCCTCAAATACAAAGCATTCCAATTATTAAAATTGTCCCGTCATGCTTTTAGATCGGCATTGTGGGAAGAACCGGCGCAGGGAAGTCATCCCTGGCCCTGGGAATTTTCCGCATCTTGGAGGCAGGAAAAGGAGAGATTTATATAGATGGGGTGAACATTGCTAACCTTGGACTTCATGATTTGAGATCCCGCATCACTATCATTCCACAGGTCAGCAGCGTCTTGTGTAACCTTAATTTAAAAAAAAAAAAAAGTATACCGCCAATGATATTTGAAATTATCTTTAGAAATTAGCATTCTATTAGAAAGCCTCCTGAAGATCCCTCTGGTTGGTTCTCTTCCATGTTACTCCAGGATCCAGTGCTGTTTTCTGGATCCTTGCGCATAAATCTGGATCCATTTGACGCTTACTCCGATGAAGAAGTGTGGAGCGCATTGGAACTGGCGCACTTGAAGCACTTTGTCTCCGGGCTTCCTGATAAACTTAATTACGAGTGCTCTGAAGGAGGGGAAAACCTTAGGTGAGAAACATTAAGCTTTTTCAAATAGCATCTAATAAACAAATGATTTTAAATATCTACAATACTATTAATTGATGATAATGTATCTAAACCCTAAATTATATTTTGGGGATGCATTGTTATTATTATTATTATTATTATTATTATTATAGTATCACTTTTTCTTGACTTTCAGTCTCGGCCAGAGGCAGCTAGTATGTTTGGCGAGGGCCCTCCTGCGAAAGACGAAGATCCTGGTTCTGGACGAAGCCACGGCGGCAGTGGACCTGGAAACGGACACGCTAATCCAGTCCACCATCCGCAGCCAGTTTGAGGACTGCACTGTGCTCACTATTGCACACAGACTCAACACCATCATGGACTACACCAAGTAAGTGTTCAGGTTATAGCAGTGTAGTCAAATAGGAAAGTGTAGAGGTAGTAATATCTTAGGAAAATGAATCTGAAAAACCTGGTGTTAACAATGTCGTATTGCGTCTTCGCAGGGTTCTCGTAATGGACAAAGGGCACGTAATAGAAATGGACTCCCCTTCTAACCTGATTGCACAGAAAGGCCAGTTTTATCGCATGTGCAGGGAAGCTGGGTTGGTGTAAACTCATGCACGCTCTGGAGCTGTGTCCCTGAACTGGTTTTGTAGCCCGTTGGCGCAACCTTGTGGTGGACTTCGAGCATCGGTCGCACAGAGAGGCATCCCCCTGCTGGTCAGTGTTATAAGCAAGAAAAGCTTTAAAAGCAACATGGTGCTTCAGTAAATAAGAAGGGTAATGATTTCCAGAAATACCCTTTTTTTTTTTTTTAAACAAAGGTATGGTCATGTATTGTTCCATGATGCTAAACTTAAAAAAAAAAAAAAGTAAAAAAAACCTTATTCTCAGGTCAACATGCTTAAATGCACCAGAAGTTTGTAGTTACCCTTTAGAACTGGAAGATCTCCTAGTTCTTTGCTTGATTTGTCTCAGTGTACAATCCGACAAGAAGACTTGAGCTGGAGGAGATGTGCAAATCAATAACTACATAAGAGACAAGTGGCAGTGTGTCTGGTCTTAGCTATGCCAATCACCTAAAGTTTTCCAATACATCAAGAATGTGAATAAAGCAAAGGGAACCTACAGATGGACCACAATGCGTCTGTATGGTAGAGAACCTTGAGAGGGGGAAACGAGTTTATGGACAACGCTGCACACACACTCCATCTGCAGGAAATGCTCTCCAAAGTGGCCCTATATTGAGACTCTCCCACTCTGAAGCCATTTCGGTGTTTTTATGAGGGCGTCTAGGAGGAACACGGTCTGGAAGTCCAACTATGTTGCGGTGCCTGTTTATTTCCAGAAAAGCAAACACAAAAGTTTAACGAAGAGTTCATAAAAGGGAGGTTTTCTAACAGGTCTTGGTATTATGTAATGATTACAAATGATAGTGATCGAGAATGTGTGCTACGTTACACTTGATCTTTAATTTTAACAATTTTGCACATCAGGTTTTTCTTATGTATCAAATGTAATTTTTGTACAATATATAACAACGGCTCTCTTGTTACTGTAACTCAATAGATAAGTCGCTTTAAAAACCTTAAGATACTATGCAAAGCTAAACGTTCAGGTCCCTTTGCATTTATTTATACATATGCTGTTTTACATTTGATTATGTATTGAAAGTTCTTCTAAAGTGGGTTTGTATGTATTTTTTTATCTGTATATGTAAAATAAATTTTTTTTTTAACTATAATCTGCTTGAGTATTGAACATTCGTTTTACATTTAAACACTGATACAAAGCACTTGCAAAGCAACCTGAGTACCAAACTATATTTATTGTATACAGTAGTAAAGGACAACAAATAATGTACAAATCAGTACAGAAAAAAAATGAGACCACATGAATGCTGATTCAGTCCCAACTCCTACGGACGCCAGACTGTACGGGGGACGAATAACTTTTCTTTTTTTTTTCTTTCACGTCCGTCACAAAGCAGACAGAGTGACGACTTGTTGCCTCTGAAAAAAATGGGGGGACTTACGGAATTCATAATAAAAGCCTGGACTAATCCAGGACGTATTTGGAGCTTGGTCCGAGAACAAACCAAAGTTCCGTTTAATCTTTGCACCTGGACTAAATAACAAGGCTGGTTGGGCGTCCTTTCCGCTAACGAGCATGTGAATTAAAATAGAATTAAAGCTGCACAAGACAGTGAGAGAGAGAAGAGGGGAACAAAAAGGGGGGAAAAAAATCAAATCAGGTCTCCTCAAAATTTGGCAGGTTTTTATACTGATGGGAATGGACTATTTTATTCATCAGGATAGGAAACTCAGGGCTTGGCTTTTCTCAAGAAAACGGCTTTCTGCTCATACATCGGCGGCCATTTTGAACCTTATGGCAGCCATCTTGGATTTGCCTCTTAGCCACATGTCACCTCATGTATCTTTAAATATTGGAAGATGGAAAGAAGAGAAAGAGGGAAAAAAAAGAAAAAAAAAAAGAAAAAAAAAGAATGCAAGCCCAACCCTACGAAAACTAGGGAGGACATCCAAACCAACACGACAAGAAAATAAGGAGTAAATAAACAGCACAGTTAAACATTTTGGGGTCGAGTCAAATAAAACAGCCGAGGGGTTCCCCCGCTGTGTGGAGGAGAGAGTGAGAGACAAAGAGACAGAGAGAGGAAGGTTTAGCGACGGCCGCCTGTTTGTTGTTGAAATACATCGATAGTGTCCTCGTCTTCCATCTCCAACTGCCAAATAAAAAGACAATGCTAGGTTACCATGGTGACATCGCCAGTCTTGGTTATGTAAAAGCTATTTAAATGAAGATTCACATTTTAACCAAATAACATTTATGCATACAATATGCTGTGTGTTCAAAACCCGTGCAAATTATAACTATAAAAACAACACCTAATACACAAGTCATAAGAAACCGTTCCCTACGCTTACACTAGAAAGCGACAAGTCACAATTTAACATGCTTTTGTTTAACACAAATTTTTTATTATTACTTTTTTAATGTAGGTGATGTGCTTGGCTGCATCCTAGCTTCATGGGCAGACAAGCAAAGCAGAACGTATACACTCACTCATCTTCTATACAGCTTTATCCTGTATTCAGGGTTGCGGGGGGCCTGGAGCCTATCCCAGGAGACTTTGGGCACAAGGCGGGTTACATCCTGGTCAGGGTGCCAATCCATCACAGGACACAAACACATACACACTCACTACGGGCAATTTGGGAATGCCAGTTAGCCTAATCTACATGTCTATGGACTGTGGGAGGAAACCGGAGTACCCGGAGGAAACCCACCAAGCACGGGGAGAACATGCAAACTTCATGCACGCAGAGACGGGAATCAAGTCTGGCAGGGAATTGAACCCGGACCCTGGAGGTGCAAGGCAACAGTGCTAACCACTACACCACTGTGCTGCCACAATACATAGATCACAGCTTTACTTTTTTTTTTTAGGTCATGTCTCAAAAGAGTAAACAGGAAACAATCGCTCAAGTTGCGAGCAAGGACCCGAAGGACACGTATGAGAGGACCACAAGCTGCATTACATCATAATTTAGAAGATCTCAACCCAAATTTTGTGTTGTAGCTGAAACAGGGTATCTGGAGAATACATTTTGCTTTGCTGCTAGATAGTGTTAACATGTGAGGACTACTTGTAGATAAGGGTTATGCGCTCACCTGTGCTGGTGTATCCGTCTCGTTTATCGGCTGTCCGTCAAACCTAAACCTAATCTGTCTTATCGACAATCCCTGTAAGGAACAAAAAACTGTGTAAGTGCAAGAAACAGTCCGGGTGTTGGAAGTTAAGGTCCTGGGATAAAAATGATAAACCCATGTTGAGTTGATACTGACTTCTACGCATTAAGATTTAATTCATGAATTTTTCCACAGAGCAAAAAAAAAAACAAGAAAATCAGCTGCAACCGCAGAGAAATGTGAGCTAAACATTTGGTTCAAACTTTTAAAAGATTTTTCTGTAACAACCAGATGAAGCGCATGAAAATGTACTTTTAGTGTAAAAAAAAAAAAAAAAAAAGTGCAAAATTTTCTTTAAAAAGAAAAAAGAACAAATATGTGCGCAATTAAAATCTAATTCTCATCCATTTTTCATCTACCAGAAATGATGAGAAAATGCACTTGCGAACATGCGACTTGAATTTAAACAAAACATTTCTCTAGTAGAATTCGAGTTAAATGATTTTATGAGCATCCGGAAACAAAATCAACTCCATGTTCTTCTTTGGGAGGGAAGTGTGCACTAGTTACACTCGGTCCACATTTGACCAAAATGTGTGTTGCGCCAAGTGCAAGAAACAGTCCTTATGTTAGGAGTGAAGGCTTACTACAGCTTCACATTATTTCACTGTGAACTGAACTGTAAATGGGTGAAATGACAAAAGCCTAGTTGACATGACGAGTGACCACTATTAAGTGTAGAGCTATTCCACCCTTTTAGTACTCATTTATTTTATTATGCTGTAGATGTACATGTACAAAGTAAAACGATAAGCGCTGTGTGTAACACACACCTGTCTTTCGCAATACGCTTTCATTAACTTGCTGAGCGGCGTGTGCCTCTTAATTTTAAACTGGACCACTGAGCCGTCCTGCCCGGCCACCTTTAGGTTGATGTGGTCATTCTCTGTCTTCACTCCCTCCTAAAAGGAGAAAAAACAAAAACAAACACATTAAATTGTATACTAGGATAGCCTAAGAGCATGAGCAGTCTTTCTAATCAGTAAAAATTAAAAATAAAACACATGTACATACAGTATAACAAACACATACATTTTATATACATGTACACACACACATCAGTGTGTCTAGCTCAAAAAAAAACAAAAAAGGAACACTAAGTCCCGGTTTGACTTGAACATGCACACATATGAGAGGTGTCCAAGTCAAACTGAGACTCTGTGTTCCCTTTATTCTTTTGAGGAGTGTGTATATATCATGAATTAGGCCTGATTTCTGAGTGTGTGTGTGTGTGTGTGTGTGGGGGGGGGGGCGCGTGCTGCTTTTTTTTGTGCATGCTGGTTTTTTGCGTAGCTTACGTAAAAAAAAAATTTTAAACCTCTATCTAAAGGCATCATCTAAAGCGCATGTTAAATATGTTAAGGATTAAAAAAAAAAAAAAAAAAACACCAAGCCGAGCACATGTCGTGATAAACATTAAAATACATGCATCCTGTGGAGGTGTTGAAGTGATACGCTGTTTGCGTAGAATACGCTGAGGCATATTCGCACTCCGTCTGGCGCAACTGAAACGATCAAAACAAACGCAAATACGTCTTCGTTGTTGTTATCCCAAGCAAATATACATAGTGGAGATGTGTAAGATTAAGCGTTAAAAAGATCAGCTCGTATCAAATCCGTTTATTCTCCGGTTGTTATCGCGCAACAAATCGCGCTCACGAGAGAGCTTGCGGCATTTTCTACGCAACTTGCGTAACGTGGCCGAAAAGCGCCACTTCGCTTTCACAAAGGAAAAAACCCGCAAAGGGAAGATGTCGGATAAAGAGGGGGAAAACCGCGCCAGAACTAAAACATCAGTTATAATAATAAAAGTCGCGTCGAATCGCATCACACAGCGTCATTTAAAAAAAAATAAAAATCCCACACAGATGGATTAAACGTAGAAATAAACGAATAAGTCAAAAAAAATACAATGATTGCACGCGCGCGCCGGCGACCATTTCCATTCCACCCGCACAAAATGCGCAATCTGCCTTCTCAAGCAAAGCTGCGCAAACAATCCGCAAATGAAAACCCACAATACAGGCTACAAAATCCTCACATTACTCAAAAACATAAGTGCAAAAGCTCACCTTGGGCTTATCCTCGGACATTTTTGCAAAAGAATGGATTTAATTTACACAAGATGCGCTCTCAACACACTGCCTCTCTCCTGCCGCAACGAGAACGCGCCACTCTTTACCTCCTCCGGCGGCGATTGGACGCCGCTGGGTCACGTGGACCGAACCTAGCGGGAGCGCGCATAACTAGTGCGCGCTTTTTTCTTTTTTTTTTTCAATTCAAACGAGCCGGGCTCGCGCACAGCAAAAGCAAGCTCCGCCCACGGATCGGAGGCCATGAAAGAAGAACATGGAGTTCATTTTGTGTCCGGATGTCTTAAAAAAAAATCACCCAAATCGAATTGTAATCATTAATTGGAATTGGAATAATGATGTAATCTCATTATTCCTGAGTGATGAAAAATAGATGTGAATTTGATTTTATTAGATTGCACATGAACATATTTTTTTACATGTGGCCATTTAAAAAATGGATAGAAAATGTTTAATTATTGGTAAAGGTTGAATCATCAAAGATACCCCTGACAATTAAACCCAGTGGGCAGGACTTTGGATTTTTGTACATATGCCTATTTAAAAAATGGATAGAAAATTTCCAACTGTTGTTAAAAATTGAATCACCAGATAAAACCCAGTGAGCAGGACTTTTTTTTTAAGAGGAAGTGGGCTTTAAATTTGGTAAACATCTTGTATATGTTTATATAATAAATAAATAAATAAATAAATAAATAATAATTTCTACTGACTTTTTTTCTGTTGTTATTCATAGCTGACAACAATAAGTTTAATCAGAGGCCTCAACCAGGAAGAAGTCTGGCAAAAGTATTATACTTACCAGCCCTTTTGACCTAACAGATGAAATACTGTACACAGTGTATTACAGTACAAATGGACAGTAACAACAGGTAACGTCATCCTTAACGTTTATGTCATACTGTGGGCGTGTCACAGGCGTTCCTCACTGAACATACAGTAATTAGTGTTTTAATTGGTTAATTTAAACTATCTACAGAAATGCTTGTCAGGTCCTGATTTGATTGGGCGCACCAACTGCAAGTCACACTGCACATGCGCACACTGAAATAGTTCTGAGAACAGTTCTAAAATCAGAGCCTATTTGAATGAACCAGTTCTGTGATTCTGTTTCATTTTGTCCTAAAAAATTCTAGTTCTACTGTATACTGTAATGAAAAATTGTATAGGTCCATTGTTTAATGTGCGCAGAACTCACATTTGTTCAGGTGAACTTTTAAGATTTCTTTATTTACATTCGACCCTCGGCCTACGAATGCTCTCCATTACGACTTTGTGCCTCAATAAGTAAAGTTTTGCAAGAAATTTGCATCGGCATACAAAGCATTTTCATCATACGAACGGACAAACAAAGCGAACCTAACGCTGGAAAACTTGGAAAAAAGTCAACCCACAATACCAATGTTGCCTTCAGCATGCAATCAAAAGCTATGTGATTTTTTTATTTATGTTTATTTTTTTGTAATATGGATAATCTTTTTGGGTGTCTGCAATGGATTATCTGCATTCACATTATTATTTCTTATGGGAAAATTCATATCACA
The DNA here is from genome assembly GCF_024256425.1 of Clarias gariepinus. Lineage (NCBI taxonomy): Eukaryota > Metazoa > Chordata > Actinopteri > Siluriformes > Clariidae > Clarias > Clarias gariepinus. The sequence goes on from NC_071105.1 coordinate 36,904,692, forward strand.
ATACAAATTCTTACCTTAAGAACTCACCTCCAGAACAAATTAAATTTGTATTCGTATAATGGTTCTGCTGTATTTCAAATGAACAGAATCACAAAAATTATATTATATCCACTGAGACCCTGGTCATCCTGGTAAGTGCTTACCAAAAACTGACCATGAGTAATGCAGGTATGATAATAAATAATAAATGCCACCGGTCAAACAGCTAATCAAGGGAAAAACACACGGAACATGTTTGTATAAAAAGATTGAATTCTTTTTTCTTTGTTCTTGTATTTCTTTTGCAAGTAACAGTCAAATGATAGCAGTACAACAAACAGCTTTCATGACGTTCATTTTGATCTAAATATATACATTATAGGGTTATGGTTAAACAGTAAGTTTGTACAGGAATAAACATTTATCAGAAGTCAACATCGTCCAGTAAGCCGTGCTATTGAGCAGTCATAAGCAGCTTAAAGAAAACAATCAGACAGCATTTAAAGTGCAGGACTGGGCTGAAGAAGAAGCCGGGAAAAGTTTGGCGAATGCTTTGGTGGCTTGAAGAAAAGATGTGGAACACTGGCTCTCTTTAAGGATTGTCAAACCTGGCATAAGCATTCCCCGCTTTGCTAAGACCTGGGAGGCAGACAGAGAGATATATACAGTAAGCAAAAGACAAGTCAGACATCCACTTTACAGAGTTAAGAAGTGCAGAGGTCAGCAGGAGAGTTCTTTTAGTGCTTACCATATTTCTCCCGAATCTCATCATGTCTGGCCATCATCTCAGCTCTCCTGTAGAAGAAAAATGCTTTCTTTTAGTAAACAAACATACATACACTACATACACACACCCGCACGCTCACACAAGAAATGCACAATATCTCAGGCAGGCACGGCAGTCAAACCGGTTTGTGCTGGAATATCTTAATGACGTCTAACTTGACACCGGCGTTTCACCTTTTGTTCTGAGATATGTATCCCAGAGTCTGACTCTGTGTGTGTGAGAGTGTGTGTGGAATAGAAAGAGAGCACACTCCAGGCCACAGTGTTATACAAAAAGGATGCAATTGAATTGCATTCATACAATATATACTCCTATTAAATATACTGTACGCACAATAGCGTTCAAATCAAGTCTTCCAATTAATGTTCGGGACTCAGACACCGTCTCAGTGTTCAAGTCCAGGCTAAAAATCTATTTCTTTAGCCAAGCATTTTTGTAAATAGATTTGCCTTAGGTAAAGGTGCAGATCTGGGGGACTCATGGACGTAGAGTATTATGGTGAACTGGTATGTTTAGATGCTGTCTTCCCCACTCTCATTGATCACTCAGGTTGGAGATCTCGTCACATGCCCCATGTGGTCTGCCTGGGATGCGTGTGGTGACTGGGGACGGTTCCAATTTTCCACAAAGACGGTCCTGGTCCTCGGCTGATGCATACAGCTGTTCTCTGAGGACTTGTGGCTTCAGTCACTCGATAGTTTCCAACAGTCCACCTGAGCCTCCAATAACAAACTGGATTCCATATTAACTTAAACACATTTCCTGTTACACTAAACGTCCAGCCTTCTAACACACAGTATGATGCAGATCCATCCCTGCTATCCGTTATCACCCAAGTGGGGATGGGTTCCACTGTTGAATCTGGTTCCTCTCAAGGTTACCATCTCAGGAAGTTTTTCCTTGCCACCATCACCGTCGTCCTTGGCTTGTTCATCAGGGACAGTTTTATCATTTTGATTCATACACATTCACAATTCATACAAACTTAAATAAATCTTTTGATTGTGTAAAGCTGCTTTGCGACCATGCCAATTGTTAAAACCACTATCCAAATAAAATCTAATTAAATTGAATTGACCTCTAATGAAATGTCATGTAAATGGAGGTGTAAAGGCTTTAGAGAAGACTTCAAGGTAAATACGTGATGAGACTGCAGTAAAGCATTCGAACGAAGCAAAAGTTTTAAAGAAGGCCGTACGTCCACAGAGCACATTATTCGATTCACTTCCTGCATTCCCTTCGATCCAGACTTGAAGCACTTTTATTCAGTTAAAACTGAACTGCATTTATGCCCCCTTTCTGACCAGCTGTTCTGATCCTCCACCCGAGTCTGATTCCTCTTAAGTTAAGCACCGGACATGTGAATGCACGAACCTGTGCTCTTGTTCAGACGACCTTTTCTCTGCTTTCCGCTGCGTTTTTCGCTCTTGAAGGGAGTTTCTGTAAAGAGGCAGGAGAGTTTGGGGGATAAAAATCATCACAAAGTAAAACATCACAAAGTCGCGATCATGTCTCTTTTTATATGATTTCACTCAAAGTATGCCTTTAAAAATGTGATGTCACTGCTATACAGTATATTCATCCACACAACACAAGACAACGCATTAATGCTAGATGTCTAAGTTGCTTGAAGAGAGTCGAAAAAGCTGTTTGTGAACTTACCCACAGTTCTCACACTTGCAGTAATGGAAGAGGCAGATGAAGAACCCGATGATGATGGCCGCAGCCAACACTGACAACGTAATGATCAGGGTCTGGAAGTTTACTGAGTGATTAAGAAAATTTAAAAAGGGAAAAAAGTTAAGAAGAGGTTGAAATGTTGGTGCATCTTTATGGCGTATTGGCAACAATCCAAAATGTAAATCAAATCCAAAACATTTAAAAGATTTGCTAGGATCCTCTGTATGAGATCTGGTAGAATCATGCATTCGGACAGGCGCATTTGGAAATTTCAACTGATTATCACAATGTTGTTATTGAGTTACATTTCTTGGTCTCGAATTTTCTCATAAAACACATGCAGTCAGAACAAATGTTTTAGCTCAAGTCCGAGGCTTCTGTTCAGTTTGCAGTGGAAAAACAAAAAAGTGCTATCAGCTCTTGTTATCAGTGTGTGAATTAGGACGTGTAGAGTGGTGCATGGGCTCGTACTCGTGCACTGTCCCCAGCGGGCATCGTTCAGCGGGCACAGAGAGCTGGGAGGCAGGATAGTTTGGTAAGGGTACGTCAAACATGACGAAGATTTTATACACCACAGACACTGCAAAAGAGAAGAAAAGAAAGAAAAAAGACGTAAGACACAGACTGGCCTAAGACTAAGTTCATATGTTCAGTCTTGTGTGGATTCTTAAGTAAACAGAAATAATTCTGACTGATTGATTTATGACAGATTAAATGACAATATTAAAATTAAACAAAAAAAAAAGGTTTTATGTAAATATTACATTTTTCTGTATTAACCTCTTGAGACCCAAACTCTAATTCCACTATACAAAAGTTAGGCACGCTGTTTTATTTTTTTGTACAAACTTTGTTATACATGGTTATTTTATTCCAGCAAAATATCTAAGCTTACCGGATGTCAGAAAAGAAGCAGCATTTTATGTCCAAGTTTTCAGCCCCCCCCCCCCCCCGCCCCCCCCCCCCCCCCCCCCCCCGCCCCAAAAAAAAGGTCTGGGTTTTGCATGCATGATGCAAAGAAGTAGGACTGTGGCTGGTTCTGCAGGATGTTCCGTAAAACTAAGCAGCTAATGTCCTTATAAAACAAATTGCATGTGAGACTACATTTGAAGCAATTACATGACTTTCATTAATTATTATATACTGCCTTCTATAGTTTTTTTTTGTTTTGTTTGTTTTTTAAACCTAGAAACTATTTTTAAAGACATTTTTGCTCTACAGCATTTATTTGCATGTGCCTTTGACCTCACCCATGACTGTACATTGCAGTTCCTTTTCAGTACTGTTCAAAAGTGCCTGAACTTAAAGAAAGAATGTCTCCAAACTCTAAAGAGTTTAATGGAGACAGAGTAAAGACTAATGGTCCTGATATGGGGATAGCATGTGGATCTACAGACATTCAGGTCAAATTAGGACATTCAGGTCTCAAGAGGATGAAACAGTATCATATAGTTCTGTACAGTATATGTGTATCACAGTTACTGTACATACGTACATGTGGTGTAGTTTTGTGTACTGTATCATACAGTAGCATACAGTAGCATATAGTATAGTATAGTATAGTACAGTACAATAGAGTTAAATAGATTCAGTAGTTATATTCAATACAATTTATGTTCTTCAATATAGCAACTTGCATGGTGTAGCATAGTAGAGAATGATATAGTAGAAAAAAAATGTATATTTAAATACAAACTCAAGCACTTCACCTGTACTGTAACTGATATCAACCTTTAAAACATCTCAATTGGCATTTCTCGAACCTGTACATTTTATTGAGTATAATATATTGGAAATGAGAACCTGAGATCTCAGCTCTGCAGTGTGAGAGGAGGAAACTAAGTGCACCCTATGATAACCTTCATGTCACGTATACAATACAGCACAGTGTAGGGGTCAGAGGTCAGGGTTCTTTAGCCATGATACAGCACCCCTGGAGCAGATGGGTTAAGTGCCTCAAGAGGGCAACAGTGTCAGCTTTGTGGAGCTGGGACTTGAACCGGCAACCTTCCGATCAGCAACCCAGAGCCTTAACATTTAAAGCCACTACTACCGCCTAGTACATTATAGCCCTAACTTATGATGCGAATTTGGTTACATGCTGCCGAGGCAAACCCATGATTTTTTTTAAATTATTTTTGGGTGAAATTCATATTGCATGCTAGCAGTGGTGGGTAGAAGAGCCAAAAATTGTACTCAATTAAGAATAGCTGTACTTTCAAATAATATTACTCAAGTAGAAGTAAAAAGTAGTCATCCAAAATATTAAGTACGAGCAAAAAAAGAAAAGTATTCAGTGAACAGACTAATCAAGTACTAAGTAACTGTTTAATTGTAATGTCTGATTTATTGTTTTTTAGAAATGATGTAAGTAGCCAGACAAAATGATAAAATAATGGAAAAATTCTGGCATTTCCAAGAAAAAAGGTGTAGGATACAGTATACTGTATATTCAGTTGCCCTCCAAATGGCTCAGAAGATAGAAACTTGTACAGAAGATTAGAACATGTACAGTACAAGAGTCTCACTTTACCATAAACTGTGTCCAGTATTATTATATACGCTAACATTGCAAGATTAAATCAAACAGCTAAACTAAGCGTTTTCTCCGGTTAGAAGTCCAGATTTATATGCTGAAGTGACTGTGTGTTTTGGCAGACAGAGAATACACCGCAGTATGAAGCTGATTTGCACTGTGTGTACGTGAAACATGCTTTGTATATGATGCCAGGGGTGTTTATCCTCTTCTGTTGCCTCTGACATTTTTATGATTTCATTCGCTGTCTACCACGGCTGAAGATTTTTTTCCCGCTATGCAGCAAGTTTGTGTGGTCATGTGACTGCATGTGGTTATTGTTGCTGCGGCTGATCGGTCAAACGGTGTCATGTGTTTATTGTTGCTGCGGCTGATGGGTGAAACACGGTCATCATGTGGTGGATCCACCGGCTGCATTTCTCTGGCAAAAATAAAGAATATCTAATGTGTAGAATAAATGGTTGGAAAAGTAACGAGTCGAGTGTAGCCGAATGTAGCGGAGTAAGAGTAGCGTTTCTTCTTCACAAATCTACTCAAGTAAAAGTAAAAAGTATGGTGCGGTAAAACTTATAGAAGTTTTTTTTTTTTTTTTTTTAAGTTACTTAAGTTGATGTAACGGACTAAATGTATCCTATATACATATATCTTTAGCTGGTGTTTTACTTTTCCAGTCTAAAAGCTAATTAAGGTGAAACAAAGGTTAACTTGCATTGTTTGCTTAAGTTCAGTGTTGATAAAGAGCTTTTGTATATTTAAAGCTGGATGGAAACGTACAACGTCTATAAGAGACTATGAGAAAAACTTGTTATGGAAAATTTTATGATAAAATTTTAATTAAAAGCTGTGTTTCAGAAGGTGTGTCATTATTATTATTATTAGTAATAGTAATAGTAATAGTACTAACTAGTAGTTATTAGCATGTACAGAGCATGGCATGAAATCAATTACAACTAATCTTTATTTTTCTTCTATTCTATTAATATTTTTCTTCTATTTTTAATTAATTATCTCTTAGGCCCTATTTTCTGCTAAGTCATGACTGACATGTGTTGTTTGCATAGTTTTCTAGTAAGTGTAAGACACACCCTGGGTGTACGACTAACTCCTTCAAGATCCCCATAGCTGTGTTTATGACTCGCGTTTGATGTCGAGTTTAATGTCATTCAGGCCAAATGACGTACAGAAGTTTAAAATGCTCTTAACTGTGATGCCTAAGAGCTCAAAGCAGAGCTTAGTGTCAGACCGCCGCACCTTGTCTCGCGGCCCTCCTGTCGACGTTCTTAACGTGCATAAAGCACACCTCACTCCATCAGCTAATAAAGAGATCAAAGCAATTAAATGTTTTGATCTCTTTATAGAAATAATTAATTACTTTTCATTACTAACACATTGAAAATTTGGGGCTTTGTTGGATTTTAAGAAAACTTAGTTGCCTAGTATTTTAGTGTATCAGTATAGTTTGCCTTAGAACCCTATGAATTATGCCTACTTTTGCACGGCAAACTACGACTAAGGAGACTAAGAAGGACATCAAAGTGTCAAGATACGTGACACAAGTCAACCTGATTGCGCAGATTAACAGAACACAGCTCTAAGAGTATAAACTCTCTTTATTTCTCTATCTACACCCCTGCTACACTAATGCACTTATCTCAGCGTTTCACTAGTGCTTGGATACCAACAGTTTTATTAGTGAACAGACTGTCTGCTTCATGTCTGAAACATGGCCTCCCAGGAACTCCACAGATGGATGCATCGCTTCCACAAGTTGGAGACAAGTTATCCATCGATTTACAAGGATCAGGCTCTTCTATTCACTGGATGTTCACGGGAACGACTGCAGTGAGCTTAGAGCCACCTAGGCCGAGATTATCATAAGCCTTCTTTAAAACGTTTACACTGTTCAGATGTTTTACAAGGTGATGAGACACTTAGCTAATGTACGAGGGCATCAGCTACAGTAAGTGTCCCATCACCCTGAAGTGCTTGAGGTCTTCTGTAAATGTCACTCTTTTTTACAACTTTATTCACATGAAACGTTATCACAAGTCCCGATTTGACTTGAACAACCCGTACAATTTCATCTGTTTGAGGTTTATAACTACAGAACCTGGAAAAGAGCCCTTTATGTGTGGTGATACTATCATTTATGTATAATAATTAGGCAAACTGTACCTGACAGAGGCGGAAGTTTTAATGACTCTGAAGTAGGAAAAATTAAACATGAACGTTAAGTAGTAGAAGTTAAGTACCTGTTGCTAAATTTCATGTTTGGATTGAACAATGATAAATAAATTGGTGTGGCTCCAATCACGTACATGCAAATCCGGTTCATGCAAATCAGGTACGGCAGGATGACTGAAATTCTTTGAGTGCGGAAAGTCTGTAAATACCCCACAAAACAAAGAAATATTTGGTCACCTGACAGCATTCCTGAGATGAGACCCTGAAGGGCACAAACTTAAACTCCATGCTTGGTCGCACCTGCTTCCCAGGATGCAGAAGGGAGCTGTTTAAAAGGTGTGTAAATAGTTTCACAGTATAATAAGATCCCTCCGCCCCCGAGTGATTCATTTGAGTCACTACTTTTTAAAGTAAGGCATGTTCATGAAACTTAACTAATTTGGTGTTACTGAATGATGGTATGCATGACATCATGCACAATTTATGACAAATTCTGTGCTGCAGCATTAATGTTGCGTAATATGCAGCGTGTAGGATGAACAATGCATCGGCAGGGAAAAGCAGACGCTTCGGCAAAAAACAGAACTGAATCTTCCTCATTGAAAACTTGATCGGGGGAAGAGATACTTTTGCTTGTCTTGGCTAAGAATCTTTAGCAGTGGTTCGTGCACACACACACACACACACACACACACACACACTACCCGGACCTGTTACTCTGGTGTGACAATGTAATTAACAGAAACCTCAACCACACCACAGACAAGACACCATTCCCATCAGGTCCCTATTTCTCAACCCCTACACACTCCTGCTTCTCATTTTCCCATCCTTCACCAAAATCAATTTCCTCCATTTTTTCGGTTTCTTTCAGACATGTTGGTGTTTTATCTTTCAGTTGGATGTTAAACGTTGAACTAAGTAAATACAGCTACAGAACACAAATTTTTGTCTACATTTCAGGCTATGTGATTATTTTAAAGGGATTCTTTGTTATACCCAATGTATACAGTACAGTGCTGCACAAAGGTCTTGAGGCTCACCCTCATTTCATCAATATTAAATTAAATCAGTAGATTTATTTAGTAATGTCAGCAGCAACCTTATTTCCCCTCTCGTCTGTTCCAACCACTCAGCATTCAGCATCACTCACTCATTCGCTATACCGCGCATCATGTACAAGGGCATCAGCTGGGTACTAAATGGACCGATGCATCACAGAGCAAGCAAGCACACACACTCACTCACGCACTCACTCAACTCACACACTATGGGGCAATTTTAAAATGGCAACTAGCTTTACCTGCAAGTGTTTAGGAAACCCACCAAGCACAGGGAGAACATGCACAGACCCGAGGTGGGACTCGAACTCTCGATGCTGGCGGTGCGAGGGCATATTGCCAACCACACCCATTCATCATCAGCAGTATTGTAATCACCATGTGTCATCATCTGCACCCGTTTCTCACTGCTTAATACCTTAAATTAGATGCTTGAATGATTCATAGGTCAATGTGTGTCTTAACAAACAAAAACATTCCTCTGAAACTGCTCAGGTACAGAGATAAAAACTTGCCAAAAATAAGTGACAATTGAGTCTGGAATATAATTTTTTTCCCTTAAAACTACATTAAAATAAAAGAAAGTCTGGAAGCAAAATATAAAGAAAAAGTTGCACAATACTGTATATTTTCCAATTACAAAACAACAGTATAGATTGTTATAGATTGGTGTAGAAGTGCGAAGTGTGTGAACACTGCACCTGCAATGATGTAATAATGTACATTTTTTTAAGCAAATGAGACAACAAAGAAGGGCTTTTGCTTACCGATACATTAGCCAAACACTCCTCGCAGGATCTCTGGGAATAGGTCTCACAAGCTGAAAACACACACACACACACACACACACACACAAAAGAAAAGATGAGATAAATGTTTAGTTTAAGCTTGTGTAATCATGAAACAAACATTTGGTTCTACTGTACAGCAGGTCTGTTTAATACTCGGACCTCTGCGGGATCAGATGTTGCCATGGCCTAGTTTTACCAACACACTCGAGCCAATGCACGAGGTCTCTGTAGAATAAATGACAAAGGACTGTAGGGATTCGATGATACGCTTAGATTTAAACCAAGATAAAGGTTTGAGAAACAATGACGAATGACAAAAACACGCACGTGAGTGTTTTGGGATTTTAGGTTAGACTGGAAAAGCTGGAAAGGCTTGGCTTGAAAAAGGAAAACATTCATGAAGTCAGGGATTTTTAAAGATCGTAGAGAGCATCAAATTATGTATGAGTGTGGGTAAATAATAATTGCGCGTACAAATAATGTAGTAAAAAAGAAAAAGATATACTAGTGTATAAAAATACTGTATCTCAAGAAAAATCTTATGACCAGGAAGTGCAAGCTTTAACTTCTAGCTGAATAACTTATGCAATGTGATGTAAGTATGTACCTTTTTATAATGTATTTTGTATCATAACAGCTAACTGTATTAGATGAAATTAAAAAAAGGCTAAAACAATTGATGTATGAAAAAAAAATTACGTTTTAAATAAGAATCAAAAGGCTATACTGTATATGGTTATTTATTATTTTATTACGTTCAGTTACAAAATAATTTGAAATAGAATATTTGTACTGTTTTGTTATATCTGTGCTTTATGATCTAATGTTGATTATTTATGATGTAATGCAATGTCTACAAACAAGCTTTTTCAAATTGTATCTCCGCTATTAGATAGTAGTATAAAATGTAACAATAAAAAAAATAATAATAATAATATTAATAATAAATAATTATAAATTAATTTTTTTATAAATTTGTATTTATATTTATATTATTAAAAATTTATATTTGTAAAGATTTTTTTAATGAATAATATATGTGATCCCTGAAAATGGACTGTAATGTAAAAAAAACAAAGACAGTGCGTAGCTGCATTACTAACTTATTCAAATACATAAATAATATATAAAAAGATATACATTCTAAATATATATATACAGTATATATATATATATATATATATATATATATACACACACACACACACAGTATATATACAGTATATATATAATATAATATATATATATTTTTTTATTATTATTATTATTTTATTTTATTGGTAAAGAATAATAATAAAGGAATGCATGTATGCATCTTCTTACTGATGTTAGACTGCGCCAGGGTCGAGCTCAAACCACAAACCAGCAGAAAAAGTGAAAGGCAGATCCCCAAATTCATCTTTATCTTCCTTTTTAAATAAGAAACCAGACTTAATCCACGAGTGTTCAGGTGTAGATGCAGCACGCCGTGTTATGGAAAACACTTTCTGCTCTCTGAAACACCGCGGATCGCTCGGGTGTAACACCTGTATCCACCTGTAACTGCCCGTATCCACACACACGCGCACACACAACTGCCAGATCTCTTTACGTCAGTGAGAGGCGGGGCAAGGGCGCCTCACGTCACGTGATCTCATCTCGGCGCCATGTTAAAAAGGGCACCAGCGCGCACATACGGCTACATCTCCGCCATCTTGAAGAGGGAAGGTTGCAAATACAATGAATGAATATTTCAAATAAACACACTGTGCAGCACAATAATCACATTTCTTAGGTAAATAGTATTTAAAAAGTAGTTTTAAAAGAATAAGCTACTTTTATCTACAATTTTCCAGGAGCTAGACTCAAACTAAATATCAACAATTCTTATTTATATGTTTGCAGTTTAATAAAGGTGATGACACAGCAGGTTTAATCATGATGTCCTTCTACTGAAGTGATCCAGACTCCCTCTGCCCTCCCAACATGTCTGACCCATCCTGGTGCCCCGCATCTGGTAGGAGATCTCGTCACATGGATGCCCCGTCTCTTGTCTCTTTGGGATGCGTCCGGTGTCTGGGGACGGTTTCACTCTACCATGAAGACGGTTCTCACCTTGACTGATGTTGACAGGTGTTTCTCTGAGGACTTGTTCAAGTTCAAGACTGGAATTTCCTACAAGTCTACCTGAACCTCCAATAACTACCTGGACTCCATATTAACATCAATTAACATCAACTGTTATAGCTGAACTGGCTGCCAACTAACACACAGTTTGTAGGTCAATTCCTGCTCTCTGTTTCACCCAGATGAGGATGGGTTCCTTGTTGAGTCTGGTTCCTCTCAAGGTTTCTTCCTGATACCATCTCTGGGAGTTTTTCCTTGCCACTGTCACCCTCGGCTTGTTCATCAGGGACAATCTGACCATTCTGATTCATATACATTCACATTCCATGCAAACTTAAATAATTAATTTGATTGTGTAAAGCTGCTTTGAGACAAATGACAATTGGTAAAAGCGTTATACAAATAAAACTGAATTAAATTAAATACTGAAGTGAATTCCGCACCTTTCAATATGGCGTCTCACTGTACTGTAGTTAGCAACAAAGGTGACAAGCCAGCAAATGCGAGTGAACAAACACTTTCGCAGCTTGTGTATTTTAGGAATTATGTTAAACTGGAATTGTTAAAAAGGCTAAGAACTGGTTCGATTCCCACCACAGGCTTGTGTGCATGCAGATTCAGAGGAATGTGTTTGGTTTGTTAAGCCACACAGTGACCTATGAATCATTTAAGCATAAAAAAACATCTAACTTAAGGCATGAACCGGTGAGAAACAGGTTCAGGTGATGACAGATGATCAGGCCGGTAATTAGTATACTGCTGATGCTGAATGGTTGTGGTTAACAATATGGCCTCGCACCTCCAGCATCAAGGGTTTGATTCCCACCTCAGGTATGTGCATCTTCTCCCCGTGCTTGGTGGACTTCCTTTAGGTGCTCCGGTTTTCTCCCACAGGTCAAAGACATGCAAATTGGGCTAATTACCGTTCCCAAATTGCCTGTGGTGTGTAAATGAACATGTGAATGTGTGTGTACAGTATGTGTGTATGTGTTTGCCCTGCCATAAATTGGCACACTGGTTAGGTGTACCACGCTTCATGCGATAAATCTCCTGGGATGGCTCCAGGCCCCTGCGAACCCTGTATACAGGATGAACGAGTGAGAGTGAGTAAAGTTTAGAACTTATTTTCCTATCTTTATATTTGAAATGGATCCTCACAGCATGTTCCTTCATGTCTATTCTCATAAGTTCCAGTTGTGTGTAAATGTTGGTATACCCACAGAAGACAATGAGAAAGACAATCAAAATTCATTGTAAGCAAGAAATTATTTATTTTAGTTTAAATATATTATCAATATCAACTGTGACTATCGATATGAAATGTTATTAATATCAGAGTTAGGGGAAATTGTCAAATAAGCTATTAATACAGGGGAAATAAATTATATCACTTAAAATGATTTAATTAAATTAATTGTTTAAATTAAATGAAATTAATTGATTAAAATAAATTAATTGTTTGTTGAATTCGTCCTTTGAACCTTTTCAGATGTAATGTCATGATCTTTTCTGTTGTAAACAAATGGTAATATAGACTTAAGAGTTAGTTTTTGTTGTCTGAATTATTTGCAGTGGGAGTGCAAACATGTATAATATTCAGCTAGTGCACTTATAATAACATAGGTACCACCACTTCCATTCCATCACTATCTCAGCCCCAGTATCAGTCATTTTTTAAACAAAAAAATTAAACACACAAATTGCTGCGCTGATAAATTCCAATAATTTATTAAAGCATTTTGTAAAGCCAGTTACAAAAAAAGAAAATTACTCTGTCTTTAACAAGCACAGGCATTTTTTAAATCTTATATAGAGTCATATAACGATGAGGAGGAAGATTTACATTCAGGCCCTTTATTGGCTGCCTGCAGCTGAGCAAGGGTCCCGGTGTAAAGAGTGAAAGAGACAGAACCAGCCAGCCATGTGTGTGCATATGTGTGCATGTGTGTCACTCTTGCGTGCATGCAACTATAGTTGTTACATGATAATATCACATTATAGGAACTAGCTTGGTTGCTCAATCAGCAAACAACACTGTAATGGCATACACATACACACACAGGCACACACAGACACAATACTTTAATACATAATTTCTGTGCATCTTGATCTCTAAATCACACAATCCCAGCACCCGTACCAGGCTACTGGTAATCAAGGTTTAAACGGAAACCTAATCAAGAGTGCATCAATCTACCATCAGTTCGATCTCCATCCTTCCCAGTCCCTCACTCTCTCAGTTAACATCATAAGAAATAAATACCCTAACCCTTGGCCCAGCCGTTTTTTCAACACACACCTTAATCTGTGCCTTAAATAACAATCACAACACCCATACCTATACATGTATATTTCTTATTTCTCAACAACCATGATCATAACCATATCTTATAATAATCCTTTTTTTTTTTTTTTGCTCATTTAGCTTTAGTTCAAAATTCTCAGACATACACACACGAAAAAAAAAACTTGCATGACATTGACAAACAGTTGCATATCAAACAGCAAAATTACACGTGAGTCTGTTGTACGGTAGTCTTATATTCATATATTTTACTTTTAAAAAATCTATACAGGCGTACAGGACAATCACTCGAGTGGTGATGAATAAAAGTCAACAATATTAACGCAATGTAGTATATTTGTAGTAAGTATTTGTCCAGTAAAGCATATCGGTATATAAGGGGAGTGTCATAAAATATGACACATCATACATTTAATGCATTTATAATAACAATTAATGTTGTGAAACATCTGTGACACAAGTTTATACCTGTTATCACGTACATTATAGCAGCTATAAACAGTCATTTCCTCACTTTCCCTTGCAAACTCGTCTGCATTCTCACTGACTGTCGCAAAGCACCTACACTGAAGACTCCTTACATAAACGTTAAATCAACATCTCTTTAAAGAAAAATCAACCATATCAATAAATTCAGATGCTTATTTATTCATTTGATTTATTTGAATTAGTTTTTTTGTTAAACACGTCCTGTGTATGCTGTTACTATAGAAATAATGATGATTTAGAACAAGCATTTCATATTATATTAACCTGTGATTTGCAGCTGACCAATCAGAATCAAGAATCCATAAAATATGAGATAAAATCCATGAAACACTACAGTACATCAGGTAAAATATTGCTGCTAAGTGCTTTAATATTAGTGTCACACTAGACACAGGAAATTAGATTTCCATACAGATTACATTATATGGTTGAAAATGCTGTCTCAATCAATTAATTAAGTTTATTAAGTTTTTTTCCCCTAAAAACATGATTAAACTTTGTTGTGTGGGCTTTGTAGTGCAAAATATATTTGTGAAAAAAAAAGTATAATGGGAAAGAAAAATAAAAAGAGAAACTGTAACTTAATTAATATGTTGATTTGGCTTTCTACGTCATTTGACTGCAATTTGATATTTTGCAAATACTTTGCCAACATTGTAGCTATAAGGCAACTAGTTTTAATATATAAAATTGCCTAACATTCCTGGTTTGGCCGAGTCCTTGCTACTAATCTAAGCCAATCTAAACATTAACATTACATAATTTGCTATGCTTCGTGATGTCGTGATGCAACCTTCTGTATGTCTTATGTTGCACTTATTTAAGAAAATGCTCTCGTCTCGTGATTTAGCGATTAGCCATCTCTTGCTACTGTAACTTTGGCCAGAGTTGCACTGTGCAGCGTAAACAGGTTTTCATAAACTTTCGCAAACAACACTTAAGTGGAAAAATGGTTAGCAATCCTAATAATACTGGTTTGTTTAACAAAGAAATTCAGTACCTACGCTTGCATTCAAAACCATCCTTTTTCGTGACATTAATATACAAATTAATGTCACATGGTACACACCATCCTGATTCATTTTGATCAAAAATCACTGATAAAAGGTCACCACTGACAAAACAAATCTGTGCGCTGGTTAAGTGAATGTCCCCAGTCTAACACTGGCCCTGCTTGGTGTAATACTGATATATCCTCTCAGTAGTAAGTCTTTTTTGGCTTGGCATACTGGGGACAAGGAGGTATGTAGAGACTTTTAAAACTGTTGTGCATTCACTCTGTCCAGTAGACTACTGTATTTGTGCATTGGTGTGTACAATACAGGAATGTGTTTGTTGCGCTTGCAGATTTAACATATATCCGGTAAATTGTGTGTCCGGACTTTTACTGCAGTATAAAATATATTTTGATGGTGATATGTTATACAGGAAAATCATTTAGTACACACTGGTATCAGTAGAGTTACACAATTATTGTTATAGTGACTCTAGTGGGTGAACACTCCACATTTCTTGTCTTTGATCAGTCCTTGTGAAGAGGAGTTGAGCTGATCTGAGTTGCATGTTGCATTGGGGAGCAGAGCTGAGTTGAGTTGGTTACGTTGCGTTGATTTGGGTTGATCCAGACTGATTAGAGTTGTGTGGAGTACTTGAATTGAGTTCATCTGAGCTAATTTGAGCTGTGTTGAGTTGTATTGAGTTGACCTGAACAAAGTTGATCTGTGTTGAGTTGATTTGACTTATCGTTCATGTGAGCTAAGATAATCTGTGTTAAGTTGGTTTGAGTTGAGCTGCGTTGAGTTCAGCTGTGTTGTTGGGATTAGCCGGTTTGATTACAGCTAATTTATTTGTCTTAAGCTAAATTGGTTTTAGTTAACCTGAACAGAGATGATTTGAGTTCAGATGAGCTTAAGATGAGTTGAGCGCTTTCAGCTGATTTGAGCTGAACTGAATCGAGTTGAATTCGTTGAGTTTACTTAAGTTAAGCTGATTAGATTTAGGCTCAAATGCGCTCCATTGATTTAAGTTGAATTGACCAAACTTGAGTTGTACTGATACTGATCTGTAATCAATCGATAAATAAATAAATAAATAAATAAATAAACAAACAAACAAATACATGGCCAGTCTCCTTGGCTCATAAAAATGGCTCTCAGTGTGACTCTTACTGAGGAGTTCACTTTCATAATGTCCCCCACATTATGAACTTTGGAACGTGAGGAAACAATGTTTGAATGGTAGCAAGGAGCACAAACTTGCACAACGTTCATCGAGAACATCACAAGATTAAAAGGACTGGATGAAAGACAGAAGAAGTGGAGATAAGAGAGAAGGCCAGCAATGGTGGTGCCAGCATTAAGGAAGGGTTCACATCACAGGACTGCAAGATTTCTTGTGCTTTTTAGCAGTGTGAAGAAGTATCACCAAATTAACTGTGGTCCAGCTGGTTGGAGACCTTTGAATTTCTTGCTCTTCTTTTTTCACTACATGTGCTCATGTTTCCTGGTTCAACACAAGGACTTTTTCTCTGGCTGGTAATTTTATCGCTCACAATTCTGTCATCCAATTGGCTGGTGTAGATCACCTCATCCATGCACTGCCAGTGCTGGTGACGGACATGACGCTGCAGCGCTTCTTGACGATCATGTTGATGTAGGCCTTCATGATCTTTGTGATCTCACCAACCTTCAGGCACACACAGGGACAAGCATATTAAATACTGGCTCTGCCACGGAACAGAGCTTAACGGCATGGACAGATTAAATACATAAAATTTTTTAGCAAAAAAGTCATTCCTACTTATAACACAATAATTTATTAATACGTTTAAATTATCTATCAGCTACGGCAAAACTATATACAGAACATGACAACTTTGTCCCCGGACTCACCCGAGGAGTTTCAAAAAACATCTCCCTCTCGTCAACGGTTATCTTGTAGGTGCTGGGCTGCGGCGCGCCAAAGAAGACAATATGCTCGTACTGAAAGGTCTCGAGTGGTTTGGGTTCTCCTCTCTTATACACAGACACATTTTCTGCACTCACTCCAAGCCACAGGTCATGAGGAAAACCTCCTTCTTTACACTGCACACACACACATTTAACATATAAATCTGTTAGAATCCCCAGTTTAATATCAATATAAACGATTAGATTGTGTTCATGTCTGCCCCGCCATGCGATCTAAAAGCACTAAATCCTTCTCTTCCCTCGAATATAGTGAGATACATAAACATGGCCTAGTGCTGTGTTACATTTTAATACAAATGTAACCAGTTTTCAATAGTTTGCTTTTGTTGTTGATTCTGCACACGATATTGAACCTCACCTCAACATCGAACAGTGTAGAGCCATATCCAGGCCACTCTTTGATGATGGTCATGTAGCTGAGCATAGCCTGGTGTTGAGGCATCCCCTGCAGGCGGTTCCATTTCTCCAGGACGCTGGTCAAAGTGGCCGACATCTCCTCCTTAACAAACATCTCCAGCATCTGCTCTTCCTCACGTTGCTTCTTTAGCGAGCCGGTTTTGAAGCTGCGTCTCAGCGTCCCATCCAGGAAGCTGGTCCTTCTCCTCTCGAGCGTGTGACCTCCTGGACCCAAGCCTGCGATTCCCACCCCACCAGACCCACCAACCTTGGTGGAGTGCAGGATGCGGGTGCGGAGGCGGGCCACGGGATACACGCTGCTCAGGCTCCATGGAGTGCGGGCCACGTCTCCGTGGATGTACTGCAGCCGAAGCGCGGCCAGATGCTGCAGCGTCTCCTCGGAGGCCGGGAAATGGCCACTGATCAGACTCTCATGGGCCTGAGGAGTAATTACAGGTGGGATTGTTAAAGATGGAAACCGAAGACAACTAACACAGTTGATGTTATGGCATGCTCACCTGTTCAAACATGAAGGCAAACTCTACTCCTTCTCTGGGCATGCTGTCCACATCGAGGAAGCAATAGAGTTTAAAATAAAGCCGCCAAGGGCCTTCCTCTTCCTCCTCCTCACTGCCTACCAATCTACAGGAGATGAAAAGTATGCAATAACGTCAAATAATCTTTCAAAGATTTGGATAAATATATACACATTTATATTCTATATTTTATTCTTATTCATTCATTATTCCGGAGCTAGTTCATTATTCATTCTATATTTTATTCTTCTTGAAACAGTGTATTTTCTGTGCACCTTTCAAACTTGGCTAGTATGTCTGCAACGATGATGCGGCTCTCGATAGCTCGGCTCTCCACCTTGTTGTGTTCGAACAGGGAGAATAAATTCCGACTGTTATCCATTGCCAGACCTCGAATCAGCTTCTCCACAACCTTTAAGCAAGCACAGATACAGATACCGGAGATGATTTAGATCTAACATGAGAAATGTGAAATGTGATAACATAATATTAGAGCGCTGTACCATTTTTTTCTCTCTTTCTCACCTCTCCTGCAGTGGTGTGGGAGTTTATGGAGATCTTGCACGATCCTCCTCCGTGGCAGTACACCGTGGTGGTCATCTCGCGTCTGGTCAGCAGGGCGGCGATCTCCTCCTGAGAGGGCACGAACTCCCTCGCTTTGGTCTTCTTCAGAGACTCGCTGATGAAGTGGGCGTACTTTTCGATCTCGGTGCCAGGATAACGCTCCCTCACCCTGTTGTATCAGGAATCAGGTCAGGACTGCTTTTAGTACCGTATTTAGAGCTTGATACAGTACATTAGGGATTGTTAAATTCGGGTTATGAGGTGTTGCAGTGTGAGGTATGTCTGACCTCTTGAGGTGGAAGCGCAGGTAGCGCAGGATGGCGCGGCTCGGCAGAAACGTACAGCTCATGCACGTGAGCAGGTGCCAGTGCGCGCGGTTTCCAGGACTGTTGGGCTGAGGTACATGATTGGTCTGTTTGATCAGCTGACAGTAGACCTCGTCTCGAAGCGGCTTCAGGTCGTGACAGGTCTGCAGGATGCCCTGGATGATGGCCACCGGGTCCGAGACGATCTCCATCTCCTGCAGAGAGTTGAAAATCTTCACCGCCTCGTCCTGGAGGCTGCCGTAGCCCTTCCCCTTTTGCACTGAAGATTGGAGAAAATGATGTCAAAAAGATAAATTCATAGAGAGAAGCTGATGACTATTCATGCATGCATTAAGCACTTACAGTTATCACTGATCTCTCCGTAGTGTAAGGGCAGCAGGGGCGAGTGCAGGGGATGCTGAGTATAGCGTAGGATAGGGTTTCGGCGATACATCTGTTCCACCGCCTCCGAATTCACACTGTTCTCCTACACGGGAAGTCAAATAAAAAAATTTGAAATGAAGAAATGCTGGAATAAAATTTAGTTTCTCCAAGTCAAAGTCAATCTTTCATAATTCATGAATTTAGTTTGCACCTATATGATGAAAATGTATCCCAGAATCTACCTTAATGTCTCGGATGAGCTGCTGCGTCGGCGTCTCAATTGGTGCCTTGTTCTCGATGACGCCCTGAATAGCCGAAACCCATCTCATGGCCTCATTCAGCATCTTGGTGTAGAGCCGGTAGGAATGTTTCCTCCCGTGAACCACGATGTTCCAGTAACCTAGAATTTACCTGTTATTAAAAGCACATCTTCCATCCTGCTTAACGCTACATTCAGGGTCATATCGGTTTATTACCTGTCTCTTTGAACACCTTCTCGTCAGGCTGAACGACAGAGCAGAGGCTGTTCAGCACCAGCGTGCCCATCTTGGATGTGCTTCGCTCGGCCGATTTGTAGTAATCCAAGGAGTTGTTGGTCAGAATGAACCAGCGCTTCTTCAGTTTCAGTGCACTGCTCTTGGCTCCTGTTTTCACCTCTTTATGCAGCCAGCCTGGTTTACAAAAAAAGCCCTTTCGTTTCACTTTGCCTGCTACCTGTCTTTTTGCTCAAACAAAGTGCTGTTACCTCGGTATCAAAGGCATATTTGGATATAGGACTGACCTCTAACCAAGAACTCCTGGCCGTCAACCTTGGTGTCTCCTTTGGGCTTCTGCAGGAGGCTTATCCAGTGGTGCATCTCCTCCGGCAGCTCCGTGTTACAGTGGATCACTCGATTCGCCGTGATGATCACAAACGAGTTTGGTCTGTCAGGTAGAAACACAGATTTAACATGCAGACAGCGCTACGTTTAGACTTCCTGTTAGAGAAAATTAATTAACACGCTTGTCCAATATGTCGAATTGAGATCTATCAAGATACTCACCGGTCCGGATTGTCAGATGCACACACAGAGTCGATCAATCCGACATCCAGAGTGCCCTGAGACAAAAAGGGAGAGAAAAATAGTCCAGGAGATTTTGATTTTCGACTTTCCAGGAGGTTGATTTTCAAATCTCAGTCTATGTTAAATATTCTGAAGATGATCATGATCAAAAATGCAAATCTATGGTAAATGTTATTGTAACCAATGGTTCTCTAGCCTCATCTTGAACATTTGTTTGCCATGCTCTATCACACCCACTTCAATTTAGAAAAGGTTAAGGGCAAAAAATTAGTTGATTAGTTAATTAGTGTGGTGGGAGCTGTGAGAATTCTAAAATGTGCAGGACAGGGGCTCCTTCAGAACCAGGGCTGAAAACGATTCTGTTTTACTATATGTGTTAGACTACACAGAGCAATATTTTGTAAAAACTACATACCACGGCGTTTTTAGGGTTTGCCTGCTCATGGGACATCTCCAGTAGCTGCTCTGGGGTGGCCGTGTGGACCCGACTCAGCACTGTAAACCAACCACTGAGACATACACACACAGTGATAAAAATAAGCATTACTCTTGTCTGCGTATGACCACAGATTATCTGCTGAAATAATTTACAGTTTATGTATTATATTTCATCCCTCAGAACTCAAGCAGCACAGTCAATTGGTCAATTACTCCTTTTTCACCAGAAAAAGAGCCGGTGCCCAACTTCAAATCAGTTCTTTGTTTTCAGACAGCTAAAGCACCGGCCCTCAGACAGAAAAAAAACGGTTCCATAGTGGCACCAACACTTTGCTGGGCTAGAACAAAGACCCGTTTACGTCAGGGGCTAGGGGTATGATTAGCAATACCAACTAAAAGTTTGTGACTGCTATGTTTTAACAAATAGACTCAATATGCAATATGTGCTCAAATGCTTTCTAGGAATAATAAAGTCAGGAGAGCTGCTCACAAAGCCATGTTGAAGTTCGCCACTGTTGTTGAGCTTGCCGCTAGCATTTTTGCCCTTAAGCATTTTTTTTTTTTACCACTAGCATTGCCGCTAGCATTGCCTCTAGCATTGCTGCATTGCTGGATACAGTGACGTAATGAATTGACTCTCTAGCACATGGAAAAACAAAGCCAGTTCTTGGTTTACTATTGAATTGGCTTTGAACCAGACATGACCTACAGTAGCACCTGGTTCACTTTGGTTAAAAAGGGGCTAATGACCCATCAACATTTGTTAACAGGGCAGGCTTCATCCAACAAACTGTGCAAAAGGTAGAGCCAAAGTTACCATTACTTAAAATGTGTAAATTTTACCGTGACCGGAACATGGGGATGATGAAATCAAACATAAATACACCTGATCATACTGTATGTATTTGTGCTATTTCTTTTCTTCTCTGTCACCTATTTGTGAATTCCTTGCTCACTCATGTCTTTATGATTTATGAAAAACTCATGATTTAAAAAAAATAATGTCACTCTATATTGCGCAATAGTAATGGGAAGTTTGAATCATTTTAGTGACTCAGTTCTTTGAATCTCGTTCATCAAAATGAACAAATCTTTTTTTCGAGTCTTTTAGTTAATTTCGTTCCTTTGATAAGAAATAAAATAAAATGTTGCATTTTCAATAAAAGGACTCCCAATACGCCTACATACACAAATTTTTGCTATAGTTTCAGTAATGAAAATATTACAATGCAGCTAAGGACATATTATAATAAACAGAATGAGTCGCTCCCCTCTTCGTTCGTTCTTTTAAATCTATTGCACCGCATAACGTCTATGGGAGTCACGTGACGAAAGAACGAACGACTCGCAGTAGAGTCATTGAGAAAGAATCGCTCAATTCTGTTTCCTGTATATAACCTACGGAGGTTTTGCAATGCTTTGTGCATGCGCGCCCAGTAGAATATGAACGAATCACTCTCCGAGACGACTCGTTTTCTGAGTCATGTTAAAGATTTGTTTAAAAAGAACAAATCGTTCACGAACGACCCATCACTATTGCGCAACCCTATCCCCTAAATATACTGAATAAATGATGATGAAATTATGCTATTTGGTATCATATTACCTTTGTTTCTGATGTGAAACCCATTATAGAGAGAGTGAGATGGATCACAAGGCTACCTGGCGTCTTCCGGTGACTCTGCAAACACCTGGTATGTTCGTTCATCTGTAATGATGTTCAGTGCGTTCTCCTTCTCGTGGTTGTCTACTATCTCCCTGAACAGGACACCAGAAGACACCATGTTACAAAGCGTATACTGTACTTACACAAGATAAAAAAAAAATAGCAATGAAGATCAAATGAAGACAAAATGGACCTTGGTAAAATGTCTTAGGCCAAACCGAAATATAAAATGATTAAGAACTTTTACAGCAAAGTGGATTTCTATTTCTTGACACCAACTGCCAAAATACTTATCATAAAAAAAGGACTCTTACAAAGAAAAGAGTGTATTTTCTAAACACCCCAAGGACCATTTCAACGAACGAGGTGCCAATAATTTCGAGTGTGTTTCCTCGTGTCTTACTTGGCTAAGCGGATGTCAATGGTGCCCTTGAGCTTCTCCTCGCTGTCGTTCTCGAAGTACATGAGCTTAGAGTCACGCAGCACAAACCAGCGCATCTTCCAGTTCCTGCGTGACAGCGTGGACAGTCCACCACCTTTCTTATACAGCCAGCCCGACTTCAGAGACTCCTGTTTGGAACGGAACCACATAAACGTCTCGTCCTTCAGCACGCACCAACGCCTCCGCCATGGGATCATCAGACCCGCTACACAAACAGGGAGAAAGTAAAAGTATTTACTAACAAGCTCTAAAGGTCTGACTACACAATATTGTCCTACACAGTGTCTCACCTTTCATGTAGAGGTAGCTGTGGAAGTATGGAGGCCCGTTACCGTTCAGGACGTTGCCTTTACCATTCGACAGCTCTTCATCGGTGTCAGCGAGACCATCATGCTCTTCATCACTCTCCTGATACTGAGAGAGAGAGCGAGAGAGAGAAGGAGATACTTTCAAGTGGGTATAAAAGTCTGGAGTGTTAACTTTCTGTACTTTAAAAATCATGATAATTTCAATCAATCAACCAATCAGTCAATCAGTTATTCGATAAATTAATTTAATTAATGAATATTTTATTTACATAACATCTTTGATACATTAAACCTATGCTCAAATACTTAAGAGAACTATTAGAGGAAAGCTTTTATTTCTTTTTTATTTACAAAAAAATCACATAAATAAATGAATTGATACATAAAAAATTGGGTAAATAAAATATTATTAATGAAATTAAATATTCAAAAAGAAATATTATACAAATAAATAAAAAAAAGAAAAAAGAAAGAAAGAAGCTAATGCTTTTTCTCATCCATTTTCTGAAATAATACTAAATAGTTTTTAAAAAATCTTGAATTTGCTTTAATCTATAGATTATGTCTGAAGCTGTTTTATTTTATCCTTTCTGTGGATATTTTTACAGTATGTATGCATGTATAGATGTGTGTGTGTGTTTGTGTGTTGTACCGAGTCTGAGCTGCGGTTGTATGACTCCTGGCTGGCGTTGGTGCAGGTGGACTTGCGTGCATGCTCCGGGTCGTTTGCAGCATTGCTGCCCTGACCGTCCTCCAGCTCGTCCTGGTCGTAATCGGACTCCGTGTCCAGCGGAAGGTGGTAAATTGGCTCCTCGGTGTCGGTCAGCCTGCTGCCTCGATCTGCTGCCTCACTTTCTGCCTCGTCTGCCTTTTTCTCCTCTTTCTCAGGCTCTACAGGCTTGGGCTCTTCCTTCGCCTCCTCCGGTTTGGAGACTTTCTTGTACACGTCTGTGGTCTCTCCTGGGAGTGGAGGAGGAGGCGGAGGAGGTGGGGGAGGAGGTGGAGGAGGCAGGGGAGGAGGAGGCGGAGGAGGTGTGGGCACGCTTGGAGCAGCAACAGGTGAAGAAGATGGCGGCATGTCCTCCGCAAAGGCAGGTGGAGGTGGAGGCTGCACGGCTAAGATCTCCTGATCAGGAGGCCCCTCAGCAGCAGGAGGGAAATCAGGCAGCGAGACTCGACCCTCTGGCACACTGGAACCGGCAGCCGCGAGGGGCAAAGCCGGCGCCGCAGGAACCGCCTTTTCGGGTTTGATACCAGCAAAGCTCTGCAGGTCAAGCGACTGAGTGGCGACGCGAGACGCCTGCTTTTTGAGACGCAGCGCCTCAGCGTGACGGCGTAGCCTCAGCTCTTGCCGTGAGCTCTCGCACAGCTGCGACACGCCGTCCTCCCTCTGCTTCTGTAGCCGCTCAATCTCCCGCTCCAGCCTCAGGATCTCCTCCATCTGACGGCTCTGCTCATCAACAGGAAGCTGCGGAGAAACAGAGCGAAGGAGTGACAGGAATCGAGTCTCTCCTGTAACTGTCAGTAAGATTACAACTTAGTGTGTATAAACTCACCTGAGCGCCTCCCGCTGCTTCATCCTGTTCTCCTTTCACCTGTGCCATGTCTTCCTCTTTCTTTTTCTCCTCTTCCTCTTTCTTCCTCCTCTCCTCCTCCTCTCTCTTCTTCTTCTCCTCTCGGAGTTTGCGACACCTGCTCCGTGCCACCTGCCCGCGCCGGCACTTCTGCAGCATGAGCGCGGCCGAGCGTTTGCGCACGAACCGTCGCTGGTAGAAATGTGCGCGGTAGTTCTTCTGGATGGTCACGATGCTGGACAGAGCTCTTTTAAAGTGCTTCCTGGAATAAAAGACCATGTGTTAGTGGTTTAATCCTAAAGTTATACAACCAGGCAGGGAGGAGTAAATAAATAAATATTTTATTTATAAAACATTTCAAATACATTAAACCTATGCTAAAATGATTAATAAAACATAATGACACAATGTTTATTTACGTTCTTCTAAGGTGTGCATTTGTTGGACATACAGTACAAATTAACATCATTACAAATACTTCATAAAATAGACAGAAAATATTGTGTAGTAATTTTTTTTACACATACACACAAATTCCCATATGCAAACAAATTTCTAATTATGAAAAAAAGTTTTTAAAAAGTTTATGCTTTTTATATGTACATATTGACCTTTAATATTAAGAATGATCAAAATAATTTTATGCAACAATTAAAAAATATTTATTTTAAGATATTTTAGAATATTTTAAAAATTTTGTATTCATACAAAAGTGAATCAAATCATCTTAGGGTAAAGTGTGCGCTTGTTAATAAAATAAAATAAAATAAATACATAAATAAATAATAATGGTACATATTATTATTAAAAATAACATTATTAATAATATTATTATTATTATTATTATTATTATTATTATTAATAATGATAATAATTATTATTATTATTATAATTATTATTATTAATCTGGGATGCTATAATTTTATATCCTAAGCAAAGATTTATAAAACCATATATAAACATACCCATTTATCAAATAACAAATATAATCATATTATAATAATACAGTATAACAAATTATACTAATATACATAATAAATAGTAAATATTATTCTCAGATACTTGTCAGCTTTTAAATCCATACACACACACACACACACAGTGTTACCTTGCTATGTAAGCGAGCAGGTACGCTCGTATGATGAGCCCAGCTTTACGGCGCACCTCGTCTCGCTCTTTCTCCAGCCTCTGCTCCAGACACTCTTTCATAAACACCTGTGAGAAAGAGAACAAAGCCTATGAACAAAGACATCAGACATAACTGACAAACAACAAAGAAGAAGAAGACATGATCTCACCTTGGTCTTCCCGAGCTGCCAGTCTTTCTTAGTGTGGTCATATTTGGTGAGCAGATCAGTGCACCTTTTTTTCTCATCTCCATCAGCTGCTGTCGCTTTTCCTCCTTCCTTAATAATAATCTTATACCTTTACATAGACAATAATAAAACAAGGGGTGAGTAAACCGTTCGGAGAGTGAAAACTGGTGCCATCTCTGTGTTGTTGTTGTTGTTGTTGTTGTTGTTTTTTTTACTAAGCCTTTACCTGCTTAAGAAGTCTTTAAAAGTGCGTCTGACGGGAAACCCTGCTCGTCGGATCTTTACCGTCTCCAGCATGCCGGAGTAACGCAGCTGATTCAGGACCACCTCCGGGTCGAACCTGTTGGGTGTCTAGAGAGATTATAAATAAATAAATAAATAAATAAATAAAATTCAGATGAGGAGGAGGATAGTAACTTGTGGTTGTATAATGATTAAACACAACTCCTTAGAGAACACTGATCACTTTATAATTCATACTAAGACACTCATGTTTCTTAAATCTGATTCTGAGTGATGAATACTTTTAATTCGTCGACTGTATGATTCAACTCACTTTCTCACTGCATCAATATAATTGATGCCTGATTCAGTAGAAAAAATACAGCAACAAATAAATCAAGCCTTTTGGGGGGGAAAAGTAGAACTGTGAATGTAATGTAAATAATTTGCCAGGAATAATACACAATTTTGATTGAGAAGAGGAAGAATATTCAATTATTTGTCACATGTACTATACAGCACTGAAATGTCTTCTTCGCATATCCCAATTAGGAAACTGGGGTCAGAGCGCAGGGTCAGTCAGCTTATAGCCCCCCTGGAGCATTAAGGGCCTTGCTCAAGGGCTCAACAGTGGCAACTTGGCGATGCTAGGGCTCGAACACCCGACCTTCCGATCAGTAACCCAGTAACCCACAGCCTTAACCAACTGAGCCACTGCCCACTGCCCCAGGGGATTGGACTCTCCTCCAAAATAAAAAACAACCAAGGGGCAACCTCTGATTCTGAGAAATGAGTGACAAAATGTGCAGTTCCTCAAATGAGAGGCTCTGGAATTGAGTCAATTATGCATAATTAGGGGTAACACCAATATGAATGACAGCTACACAGAACGACGTGTAGGGTATAGATGATGGAGTTCAATCAAAGGCAAAGTAACGTTAGCATATAAATTACCGTTAGCCACCTACAATAAGTATTTTAGCTAAGCTTGCTAGTTTGTGGCTAGTGTGAGTTACGTAGCCTGCTCGGTTACATAGCAAGGTAACACTTACTAACGAATGACACATCATACTATTTATCAGTTTATTATTACATGTAATGTTTTGGAACATTTTGGAAACAAGTTAATGTAACTGCTGATACAATTGGTTATAACAGGTATAAACTGATGGGTTTTTTTTCACCACCCTGTCTTTTTTCATTCTCTCGAGGTTATCGCTTGTCAAGTTGCAGAGATATTTATCTGTCGGCTTTGCCTCTGACTAAAAACACTCACACTTGGGACTCCTTTCATAAATGCTAAATAGACAAATAAAGAGGCCAGTGCAGTAGTTGTTGCTACAGAATCCTGAGGATCCTATTAATGTAAACCTGTGATTTGTGTCACTGTCAGTGATGCTGTTAAAAAATCCAAAGTGGTCAAGGTTAGCCCTAAATGATGTCCCATATCTGACCTTATCCATGTTGGGTTTGATGCAGCGCACGAAGAAGGGGTTGGACACACTGAGAGTGGCCATTAAGGAGTGCAGAGAGTCCTGTGTGACGAGAGAGAGGATCAATCAGATAAAATACACATTCTGACAAGAACAAGATCCAGTGATCATTTTTATATTTATCTGGATCATGTTTTCTTAACGGATTTGAAATACGATTTGATTTGATAAAATTGGAGAAAAAAGTTCATGTTTTTCTCTCGGAGTTTGGTGAAGAACGTGGCAGGAGCACTCACTCTAAACTGGGAGCTCACAGTGGGTTTCCTGCGGGCGGTGCCCATCTTCAGGGTCTCTTCATTGTTCCTGCTGCCCACTTGCTCAAACAAGTCGTAGATAAAGTCCAGCCTTGGTCACACACACACACACAAATCATACAATATATAAATGTGCACTAGGCAATGATTGTGACCTGTATAAGTTGCGTATACTGTAAGGAACTTTAATGCTTGGGTGTGTTTAAAAATGTCAAACCTGCTGTCCTTTAGCATGTTCAAGATATCGTCTCTAAATGTATCTCTGTTCTTCTCCAAGATGCCTCGGACATCATACAAGACCTGGAAACAGGATGCAAATAAAAGAATAGAAGGACGAAATACATAATGAGGAAGCGTACAATTAAAAAAATACTTCAGTTGTTAATAAATGTGCAGACAGAGATGAACCAAGAGAGAGAGAGAGAGAGAGAGAAAGGGAGATCAAGAGCCCACCTCTCCAGCGTAGTGCTTAATGCCAAACTGATGATCCGCAAGTCGAGGCTTCACGTAGTATGGGTTCGTCTGAAGATACGAAACAACAAACATTAAACACATCCATCTGTTTTGGCCACCATCTGAAGATATCTACATAATGTGTTTGTGTGAGAGAGACCCACCGAGTGTCGGCTATGCAGTTTCTCCAGCAGAGTGAAATCTGTGCCTTTAGGGAAGCGGCTCTCCTCATTAACCAATGCCAACATGCCCAGTTTCTACAAACACACACTCATTAATCTTTACACACACACGCAGCCTCTCAATTTACAAAGGGTTTATAGAAATGAACTTTCCATCAGTATTCACAGCAAATAAGTGTGATTTTATTACAGACTGATTACTTTTTCAATCAGATCCAGGCATTCTGCGTTGTCCATCCAGTCTATGGCTTCCCAGCGAATTCCCTCCCTGCACGCACACACACACACACACACACACAAAGGGGTTACAGTAAGTGCTGCCATGTTCCCATAATTTTAGATATGTACAATTGATTCCAAAGTATTGGCACCCCTTAAGAAAACAGTCTGATATACTGTTAAATAAACTAAAATTTCCTGTTCTCAAGCTAAAAAGATTTACATAATTGTTTTTAAAAAATCTAAAATTATATCTATGAATCCAGATCCATGTTCCCCTGGAATATAAATACAAAGTCACATTTTACACGATTAAAATCTCTTTATACATCACATACAGTCACCTTGAGGAAAACCCAATAAACAATACAAAGAAAGGGATGTGTTTGTGTTTTTTATTCTTTAATTAATAAACAAAGTGTAACTATTGGTATAAGAGAAATGAAACAAACTTCTGTGTGTGAACGCACATATGTGTGAAGTCAGCGCATACCAGTATGCACGTGTTAAAATCTTCACCTGTTATACTCAAGTTGCTCCAGAGAGAAGATGTGTTTGTTAAAATACTCCTGCAGCTTCTCATTAGCGTAGTTGATGTTGAACTGCTCGAAGCGATTCACCTGCAGAAGGAACCAACAAGATTTGCCTAAACATGAGTGTGTGAAATTCCACCTGTGTGTATTCTAACCGTGTGGATCACTGTTTGTGTGTGTGACTGTAGTAAATCACTGCTAAAAGAGACATGTTTGCATGTGTGTGTGTGTGTGTGTGTGTGTGTGTGTACATCTGTTCACCTCGAAATTCTCAAAGCCGAAGATATCGAGTATGCCGATGGATTTGAAGTTGTCTCGGCCGTTGATCTTCCGGTTGATGCGCATGATCATCCAGGAGAAGCACTGAGAGTACAGTGCCATGGCAACCGAGTCTCGCGAATCTATTGCCTAAATAAAGTGAAAAAAGTGTGTTTTTACAAAGGTTGTTTTTACAGATATATAGATAGGCATGATTTTCAGAGTTGGAAGAATGAAAATACATAGGCACAATTTTTTTACTTGGTCCTCCATTTACATTTGGACTTGAGTAAAAGCACAGAAGTACTTACCTTTAAATTTACTTATCATGAGTACTAAGCTTGTAATAGCTAACTGTAGCCTTAAAGTCATAGTTAAAGGGTTTCTCTCTCTCTCGCCCTCTCTCTCGTTCCAGTCTGTGAACATGCGGTTTTCATTACCATCTGCGACCATCTCCACTTCTGATTTCAAACACCTGCTACATGATTAAGCATTTCATGCAAGGAAGGCAAATCATGCAATTATGCCTTATAGTCAGAAGGTGGCTTCAAGTACCACACACCACCCTGGCAATGCAGTAATGTAGTGAAGGAGAAAGTACAGATATTGTGTCGTAGGAAGTATGTACTAGCAGTACTACTCAAGTAAAGTTCAGATACGTAAATATGTACTTAAGGAGCATAAAGAAGTAAATGTGCTTAGTTACGTCCCACCTCTAAAAACAATTTTAAAAAAGGGAAGTAAAAAAAACATGCTAAAAACATGACTAAACAAATATATTCGAAAATAGCTAACACGCAAAACTGCCGAGTTAATATATTTTACAAGTTAATATATTTCTTTAAATACAGGTGAATACCAACAGTATGAAAAAATTACAATATGATAATGTTATCATATCTAATAGTCAGGTATAGGAGTTAACTAAGTACATTTACGTTATTACTGTACTTAAGTACATACTTCACATATCTGTTCTTTACTTGATTAGTTTTATTAGTGGATCCTTTTTTTACTTCTACTCTCCTCAAAAGCACAGAAGGTATCTATAACTTTATTTAATTGCATTTCTCCGTTGCGTTCCGTTAACTAGGATCAGTCATGTATAGTATTTGAAGAGCTAATTTCGCCACCTGCTAACTATTATGCGTAACTGCGTGATTTGCCTTTCCTTCGAGGCGCGTCTAATAACGTAACAGTTATTTAAAATCAGAAGCAGAGCAAGTTGACAGCGATGAAAACAAGAAGGTTAATAATCAGGAATTAGAGAGAGAGAGAGAGAGATTTTTTTCCTAAGAAAAAGGCTACTGTGAGCTATTAAGCAGTACACTTACAGTAAAATTTAAAGGTGAGTACTTTTACTTAGATACACAAGTAAATGGATTACTTCTACTTTTACTTGAGTCATATTTGCCCCAGGCCCTGGGGAATCTCTCTACTTTTACTCAAGAACAGGATTTGTGTACTTTGCCCACCTTTGCTGCTCTGTATACAATATACCTAGGGGTTACATTTTTTCCCGATCATTTATTCCATGATAATAAATGATATCGATAAACAAGAACACTGCATAGTTTTTTACTGACCCTGATAGCTGACCATTTGTACAAACCAATGCCAAGTTTAAAATCTGCTTCTTTCTAAGTGTGTTTGTGAATTTTGGGTTGAATGTGTGTCACCTGCTCTATAGTAAGCGGGGAGCAGATCTCTTCCCCTCTCAGGATCATGGAGCGCTGAGTCAACACCTCAGACAACTGGAAGGAGTCCAGCCCCAGAAGCTCACTGACGTTAGTGACCACTGCAGAGAGAAACACAATGATGATGATGATGACTTTTAGAACTGTTAAGAGAGTCAATCCCTTCCATTTTTAGTTTATGTGACAATAAAACCATTGGAATAATAATAATATCGTAAAAAAGAAAAGAGGTCTTTGCTAGTTTAAAGCCTTTACTGCATGCATCAGATGTCGCAGTGTAAAGAGGACGGAGGTACTTTTTCGTACCCTGCTTGGTGGTGATCTGAGCGCCCCCTGCTGTCATGAACTCGATGTTGCCCAGCTGCAGGACTCCAGACAGCAGCTTGAACATGTCTCTGATCTCCTCCTCACTAAACTCCAGGACCTTCAGCGCTTCCTAAAACCAGAGCGACAGGGATCAGCGGCAGGATATGTGTGCGCGTGTGTGTGTATGGGGGGGGAGTGATGTATAACTTGGAAATATGGATATCTAATATTAAACATAAACTGAAGTGCATCTTTACAGACCTTTAACAAATACTTGTTTATACTCATAATTACAATTTGATACCTTTATTTCTGACAGTGCGGCAATAATCTGCAATAACACTAAAATTATTTTTGTATATTCTATCAATCTGGCAACCTCATCCAAGTAGACATTATATTGCTGCTGATGTCGCAACTTCTAAAAGGCTGAACAAAATGTAGTAGATCTTTAGTTAGTCAGTCAGCTGTCTCACCATGACACTGTCGTAGAGCTTCTTATCATCCAGACTGCGGTCCTTTACGCAGCCAGACTGACTCAGGTAATGAAACAACTCAGGAGGTTCAGCCAGGAAATACGTCTCTAAAAAACAAAACAAAAAAAAAAAAAACAGGACTATAAGACCAAGATTTGTACTGTATGTGCATGCAATGAAAAAAAACCATAAATCATTATTTAGGGAAATACAATATGTGGAAAGATGTGGTGTGATATAAAGAGGCAGTTTTTATTCTGCACTACTGTGCAGAATTACTGTACAAAGTAATTACACATGAAATAAACAAGGAAATTCAAATATGTTTGCTCTGTCCCAGAGACCCTAATGTTAATGAGTTCTTCTGTTAACTCGACTGAACCGTCTGTACACTGTGTGTGTATTTTTGTGTTGCTCCACCTTTCTGCCCTTTATCGGCACCAGCCAGCAGAGCGTAGAAGATGTGATAGTTCCTCTCTCCGGGGTTCTGTCTCACCACACGGTTCTGGAACAGACACAAGCTCAGATCCTCATATATATATACGTACCTCAACAGCGGGATTTAGTGGTCACTTGCACCTTCTCAGGGACAAGCGAAAGGTTTCTCGTGTTACCTTTTCAAGGAGATCTTAAGCAGGAAAGTTAAGTAAAAATCTGATCGTTTGGTACAACGGTGTAATTAAGAGCTCCGAGCCACCTTGTATGAAAATGTCTTATTGTATCTAAGAGTGTACTGTACTGTCCCAGTTTGATTCCCATTATTAATATATCGTGTATATGTTATACAGGTAAGTAGTGAACTGATGAGAAGGATACAGTCGACGATGCAGCCTCCTTGGATGTTGCCGCTCTGACTGAAATGAAGCTGAATGAACTTCCCGAAGCGACTGGAGTTGTTGTTGTAAACCGTTTTGGCGTTTCCGAACGCCTCCATAATCGGACTGTTGAAAAGAGAGAGCAGAATAGTTATTTTTCAGATTTTTTAATCACTTCATGTATATTCTCCTTGTATAGCACAACTGTATCTATGATAACATCTGCACGTATGACCTGCTCTGTACGATGGCTTGCTCGACGCAGGTGGTTTTCTCCGGAGCCCCCGATGAATTGTGGCTCATGACAGACAGAAACTGTAGCAGAAGTTTAGTGCTCTCTGTTTTACCGGCGCCGCTCTCTCCACTAAAACACACACACACACACAGACATACACACACAGACATTTATCGGACGTTATAGCTTTTATTTGTCCTGAGATGTTGTTAGTGCTAATAGAGTCCTGAGGCTATTCTGGAGCAGAACTAATGAAACTCAGCCTTCAGGCTTCCAGAGCTAATGCGATTATAACACAACAAATAGCGTTCATTAGGTTTCACTTGTTGCGAGACACAACATCGAAAGCCTGCAACCAAACATTTCTGTCCAGGGACATGGGAATCAAGTTACTGCACCACGTTTGTGCATGAGTAACGTCTGGAGTGTATAAATAAACCAAGACACATACCGCAAACAATGTTTTGAGGCATTCTGTAAAAAATTATGAATAATTCTACTGTACTTGTATTCTCCCATAACAGCATGCCATATCATGTTTTCTACCTTTCTTATATCACATGCTATTACTCACTCACTCACTCATCGTATATATACCAATTCATCCTGTATACAGGGTTACGGGGGGCCTGGAGTCTATCCCAGGAGATTTATGGCACGTGGCAGGGTACCCTGGAAGCGGTGCCAATTCATTGCACGGCACACACATACTAACAATATGGGAACGCCAATTAGTCTAATCTGTATGTCTTTGGAGTGTGGGAGGAAGCCAGCAAGCACAGGGAGAACATGTAAACTCCATTCACACAGACCCCGAGGCGGGATTCAAACCCAGACCCTGGAGGTGCAAGGCAATAGTGCTAACCACTATATCACCATGCTGCCTTCGCATGCTATTAACTTAATCGAAATCATTCATAAAATTCATAAAAACCATTCAATCTGTTTATTCAAATGAATGTCCTTCTGTTGCTCACGTTTTATAGAGCAAGAGTTTATTTCCTTTAGGGCTCCGCTCTAGACACAACGAATTCTCTAAAGAAGTACGAGATGTTTGTCAGTTATGTTTGTGCATTCTATGAGAATGTGTTTCAGAGAAAAAAAGTCTACCTGATGAGCACACACTGGCTGTCGTGTCTTTTCCAGAGGCATCGGTAGCTCTCGTTGGCCACGGCGAAGATGTGAGGAGGGAGCTCGCCCAGGTGATGTCGACTGTACAGCTCCACCGCTGAGGGATCATACAGACCTGTGATCTGCTTGTACGGATTCACCGCTGCCAAGATGGAGCCGATGTTCGTCTGAGAAAAAAAGAGACTAAATTATACCATTTTTTCGATTGTGCAGAATAGCAGAACACAGTTATGAAAGTAAAAAATCCCTTTATTTGTCTATATAATCCCCTGCTAAACTAATGCTACACTTATCCCAGTGTTTCACTAGTGCTTGAATACCATCAAGGTAAAAAGTTTTCTCAGAACACCAGAGCCGTGATCGGACTGCCTGCTTCACATCTGAAACGCCGGCCTCCCAGTAACTCCTTTAATGGCCCAACATGCGGAAATGGCTTGGAGCGAGGTCCAGACTGTACGGGGAATGTGGCAATAACTCCCAGCCGAGTTCCTGTAATGTGCAAGTGGTGTTGGTGAATGATTGTGTGTACGGTTACCACAGACAGATGCGTCTCTTTTACAAGTTGGTGATAATTTATCTGCCGAAATTCAAGGATCAGCCGTCCACTCGCTGAATGTTTACAGAGACGACTACAGTAGGGTCTGAGCCACCTCAGCTGGGACCATCATTCACGGACGTACAGTCTCCTTTAAAACGTTTGCGCTGTTCAAATGTTTTACTGCAGGTACGGTAAGAGTCTCACCATACTGAGCTTGAAGTCTTCTGTAAGTGTCAATTGCTTTTTACACCTTCAATAACCTGAAATTTCATCACAAGTAATAACTGGTTTGATCACATGGTTTGTCCCAGATAGGACAAAGTGTTTTTTATGGAGATCATTTACATTTAGGCTACAGACAGTGAAGCAGAAGAAAGTTACCTGGTTAAAAAGGAGTATTGTATGGCACTATAAAAAATGTCATACTAACTTCAAGAAAGAAAAAATAGCAGCTGATGACGGAACAACTAACATATTTTGTGGATTGACATTAACGTAAGTAAAGTAGATTTTTTTTTAAATGCTGTGCCATTCTTTAATAAATACAAAATTATAAACATTGGCAAATTTATTTAATATAACAGAATAAATCACTTTGGGATATGCTGTTATAGATCAATAAGCATCTTTAGTAACAGTAATGGCTTCCCCACAACATCCAGTCGGTCATTATTTTCCTGTAACAGCAAATCCCTGAGTGATTTATGCTTCACACAGGTCATCCCACTTGGAATTCCAATTAAACTCAAATTTATTTGCATAGCGCTTTTAACAATGCACATTGTCCCATTGCAGAAAAAATCTGGATATAAATTAAATATAAAAAAATAGTCAGTTTAGTCAGTTTGTCATTAATGAGTAAGCAAGTAAGGGCAACATCCTCAGTTTCTTCTCATTATTAAACCAGTTTAGAGAGAGAAGGTGGTTTAAATGGATCTGTGGCCTCAAGTTACTGGTTGAAATATGAGGCCATGGCATCAACATGGCATATGGAGGGCACATCATTAACCATTACTAATGATGATGAAACCTGAGTGTCAGATCATTCCACCAAAAAAAGAAAGGACACTATACAGAACAGGAGTGGGCCAACAACTGAGTCCTGAGGCACCCCATGTACTAAAATACTGTAATTATGTTCCACAGTATCAAAAGCAGGTCTCTGTCTAAACTTGAGTCGATTTTCAGAAAATTAAACTCTTAGTCTCAGAGGTGATTTCCATAGTTGACCTAAAAATGTTACAGAAAAAAAAATGTATTGCACAAAACAGGCAGTCATGAAGCAGAGGGTGACCCTTAGCTTATCATGTTTAAGGCGAACAATTAAAAATTTAGAACAAAATCAAAATACTATTGTAGTTCTTTATATATCTCTTTCACATTGTTTTCCTTGGTTTCCAGGTTCATACATAAGTCAGGAAGTCGATTAAGGCAGGAAACCTTTTAATCAGAAACCTTTTCCTTTGCGCTTCGAGTGAGATGTTTTGAGGAAATTCCGGTTATTGACACAGCTCAATGTGAAACGCCAAACCTACACAGGAAATACCTACAAAAAGCAAAGACTCCTGGTCTAGATTCTTGACATCTAAACAGTATGACAATTTCTGTAATGGTATGTGCCTAAACAATACAGTTAGTTAAAACAAATGACTGGTTATGGTTACGCTTAGGAATATTTGGCAGCTGGCAGCGAGTATGGTCATTCAAATGAAAAAGCAAATGCGTTACCCACTGATTTCTCCACAAGATATGGTTAAGTAGGGCTGAATGTTATAGTGTTATACAAAGGGTGATGTAATTGCTTACGTAGATGTGATCCTTCTGATAGCGCTGGTGAAGGTTGTGCATGATGGCGGCCTCGTGGAGCTCGGCCAGTGTGGACATGTCCTCCACGCCATCGATGCTGCTCTGGTGCATGGGGTACACCTTCTCCCTGTTGACCTCTGCCTGCTGCAGGTACAACACCTGAAAAGAGAAGATAGAGTAGAGGATTAAGTATTTTTTATACTTATTTTTTTTATATGTTTGTCTATTTACCTAAATTGAAGGGGACCAGCTACTGACCCCTGAGGTACTCCAGAACAGGTTTGGTTTTTTAGCTTTAATTAAAGTCAGTTCATGAAGCATGGAGCACTTTTAACAACAGAGAGTGTTATTAGACACAGCAGACACAAATCTGTTCTTAATCTTATAAACAAAAGTAAATATTTTCTATTTTATCTTTTTATTTTTCTTACCACTCAAAGGGGGAGTCAAAACTTTGCACATGACTGTACAATGCATTCTTATTTTTTTTAGGGCTAAATAAATTTCTTGTTCTTGTGCCCTCTGTTGTTGTATACTACAGTACATACACGTACAGTATATGTGTGGTTGTGTGTGTGTGTGTGTGTGTGTGTGTGTGTGTGTGTGTGTGTGCTGCTAACAATTTCCTGTTTTAAATATAGTGTGTTGTAAAAATCTGCTTTTTGCATCATTGCCATCTGCGTCTTTCAGTCTTACATAAAATCATACAATCATGCCAGCTGTAACCATGGCAACCATGCAGACGAGCAGACCCATAGTTTGTGAACAGAAAGGTGCAAATCTGACAGAATTGGAAATCAATCAGTCTCTGAAGAATGTGTGTGTGTGTGTATATGTGTGAGAAAGAGAGAGAGAGAGAGAGAGTAAGCCTTAAGGTTAGTGGCTTTTTTTTTTTTTTTTCTTTTTAGACCTTTGAAATCAGTCATGGTGCTTTAACATGGGAACTTGGTTGCTCACCATAAAAAACTCTCAAACGCACACACACACTGATCCTACAGAAAAAAAAAATCTTAATTCATCCAAATATATGTGTGTGTTATTCATGGACAGGATAAAGGTACCTTTCTGGTTATCACATAAAGATGCAAGTGTTGTCGCTTACATCAACAGTGCTTTATAACCCTAATAATATGTTGTGATATAGCCTGGCAGCTTACACCAACACCACAACAGAGCATTTAACAAAAAGGAAATTAGCATGTTAGCCTTTATGTTAAGAAATTACAAATCCTCCCACATTTACCGTTCCCCAACTAATCTCGGCTCTATTCTAACTCCTCTAGCTTAGCTGACATCTCTGTCTCTTCTCCAATCCATTCTCCTCCTCCTGTAGCTCATTACTCCATCACTCCTTTATCCTAGCTCTTTTCCTTTTAAAAAGAAAATTGGCTGTGTATTCAGGCAGGCTGATAGAATAAGATCAACCTGTCCGAACTATCACCTTATCTCAGGGCTGAAATTGAGTACTGAAATCTGACTTGAACACACTTGAAACAGATCAGGTAAAGCCTTCTCTCTACAGCAATGCAGCATATTACAATCAGTGCAGGACCTTCTTGTGCATGCTAATTTACACCTAGCAGCAATTCAGCAAAATCTTTTCACCAGCTGGCTTGCATCTGCGAGGTTTGAGGAAAACGGAGAACCCAGAGGAAACCCCTACAGACAGAAACCCCAGGTTCTTTACACTGAAACTGTAAAACTGTGTGTGTGTGTGTGTGTGTGTGTGTGTGCATGCTGGTTTCGATGGTGTGTATTTATGCTGACACTGCAGTGCAAGAGAAGTCCACCTAGCAGCACACACGCACACACACACCTTTTGTGCAGAGTGATCCATTTACTCCGTCTGATATCTGTAGGCTTTCTACATGATTCAGATAAAATGCGGGAGAAAAGAAAGAGAAAAAGAGAGAGAGAGAGAGAGAGAGAGAGGGGGTAGGCCTGTAGACATGACTGACCTACATTACTGTATTCAGTGTTACAATAAGAACAAATGTATATACAGTTTATATATACTGTATATTCATATGCGTGTTTGTGTGTGTGTGTGTGTGTGTGTGTGTGTGTGTGTGTGTGTGTACATGTTATATAAGCTGACACACAGAGGGAGAGGCCTGAGGGAGATCTACTGCAAAACTGATAGTAAGTGATATTATTAAAGGAATGTCCTGTTGTCCTTGTTTTAATTATGAATGAGGTTATGAGAGGAGAAAGCTAGTAGGTGGGAGAGGAGGGTGTTACGAGACGCAGAAGGAGACACAGATGGAGAGAATGATACCCTGAGATAGATAGATAGATAGATAGATAGATAGATAGATAGATAGATAGATAGATAGATATTCTGATGTCACAGAATGTTTATTCAATTTAACAATTTGTTTGATCTGATTAAAAGCAAGATTTATAAATTACAATTGATTTGATTCAATTTAGACCCCACTTAAAGGATGAATGTGAATTATTAATCACCATAAGTATTTACTACCCCATGGGGCAAAGAATTGCTTCCTTTAAGACCCGAACGGGAGCAGTGATGTTTTATCCTAGAAAGGTTTTTATTTTGTTTTATTAACAAATCATGATTTAGAATTCAGCTGGTTTGGATGATTCATTTAAGAACAATGCATTTGTACTAGAAGTGTAACTAGGTGTTAATGTACTTTCTGATGTAAGCTTTGACACACACACAAATTCGACTGCACACTCATTGGAAGACGTATAGGTATTACACAAATACAGATTCAGCTATTCTGTGCATAAAACATGGACGTGTGTTTAGTAAGGAGACAGGTCGCCTCCGGAGTGGCCCGTTTCCATAGCAACCATTCCCTCCTGTCTCCAGTCTATTAGTTGGGGGTTGATGGTGGCTAGACGGTAAGAAATAGAGGAGGATGAGGGAATGCTATGATGCTTCATACAGTGCCATCTGACTCCATCACAGCTCCATCATTCACATACATACAGTACACCCACACGCACACACACAGATACAACTGTGCCATCCTGCATGAGTGCCCTCTCATAGCTGAATTTAGGCCAGCGGTACTATTATTAGCTCGTGCCAACAACCACAGCATTTCAAACCATTACACACACCGGATGAGTATATATATAGGCACCTGAGATGAGTATACATGAGTACACACTGTATATGCACCTGTATATAGGTGCATCTCAATAATTTAGAATATTTTGAAAAAGTTTAATATTGGAGACTCATAGTTTCACACTAATCAGCTAATTACCCCAAACACCTGCAAAGGTTTCCTGAGCCTTTAAATGGTCTCTCAGACCGGTTCAGTAGGCTACACAATCATGGGGAAGACTGCTGACTTGACAGTTGTCCAAAAGACGATCACTGACACTCACTGCACATTTTTAGTAAGTGTACGACACATACAGTAAGGTCATTGCTAAAGAAGCTGGCTGTTTACAGAGTGGTGTATCCAAGCACACTAATGGAAAGTTGAATGGCAGAAAAAAATTATAAATGTGGTTAAAAAAAGGTGCACAAGCAACAGGGATAACCGTAGCCTTATTATGAAACAAAGGCCATTCAACCATTTGGGTGAGATTCATAAGGAGTTGACTGCAGCTGGAGTCAGTGCCTCAAGAACTACGACGTACAGACGTATCCAGGACATGGGTTACATTCCTAGCCACTCTTGACCCAGAGACAACGTCAAAGGCGTCTTATCTGGGCTAAGGACAAAAATACTGGAAGTTTGTTCAGTGGGTTAAAGTTGTTTTTTTAGACGAAAGTAAATTTTGCATTTCATTTGGAAATAAACTTCCCAGTGTCTGGAGGTAGAGAGGAGAGGCACAGAACCCGAGTTGTTTGAGATGAAGTGTAAAGTTTGCACAGTCAGTGGCAGTTTGGGGAGTCGTGTCATCTGCTGGTGTTGGTCCACTGTGTTTTATCAGGGCTAAGGTCAGCGCAGCCGTCTACCAGGAAAGTTTTAGAGCACTATTAGAGAATCTATGGGGTATTGTAAAGAGGAAGATGCGAGACACCAGACCCAACAATGCAGAAGAACTTAAGAGCAAACTGTCCTACTGTCCATAACACCTCAGCAGTGCCACAGACCGATCGCCTCCATGCCACGCTGCCTTGCTGCAGTAATTCATGCAAAGGGAGCCCCGAGCAAGTATTGAGTTCTGGACATGTTCATACTATTCAGTAGTCCAACATTTCAGTGTTAAAAATCTTTTAACTCTTCAAATTTTCATTAGCTGTAAGCCATAATCATCAAATTAAAAGAAAAATAAACACTTCCTGGAGCCTGGCTAGTGTAAACACACACACACACACACACACACACACCTGGCATGCCGTCACCGATTCCACAATACATTACCAGCTCAACCTTTCAGTCATATGTCAACCATTCAAACATAAAGGGCAAGTGTGTGTGTGTGTGTGTATGTGTGTGTGTGTGTGTGTGTGTACAGGACACTAGGTGTGTCTAAGATAAAGGTCAAAAATGAAAAGTACACACAAGACACAAAAAAAGTCAGAAAGACAGGGTTAAAGACAGACAGGAAAAAAGAAGGAGAGAGAGAGAAAGAGAGAGAGAGAGAGAGAGAGAGAGAGAAAGCAACAGAGACCTACAGAGGGGACAGACAGACCGAAAGGCAGAGAGTGAGGCAGCAACAGAGAGACAAACAGAAAAGGTAGATAAAGAGAGGGAAGTACAGCGTGACAGACAGATAGATTGATGGGCAAAGAGACAGACAAAGAGACAGAATTATAGACAGAGTGCAAGACAGAGAATGACAGAAAGAGAGAGAGACAGAAAGCTAGTTAGACAGAACAAAAACAAGACACAGGGAGACAAAAGCAAAGGGAGAGGCAGACACAAGTAGGAAGAGGAAGATATACAAGAGAACAGAAAAAGAGAGAGAGAGATTTAAAGAAAAAGAGGGAGGAAGTAAGACCGAGAGAGAGAGACACAAGCACAGACTGAGAACAAGAGAAAGATAGAGACACAGAGAGAGATGGAGATAGACAGAAAGACACACAAGGCAGAAAGGCTGAAAGCAAGAAAGAGAAAGAGAGTAAGAGAGAGAGAAACAGACAGAATAAGAGAGAGATAAAAAAAAGACAGAGATACAGAGAATCGCACAAGCAGACAGACAGAATGAGAAAGAGAGAGACAGAGAGAGTGAGAGACAGAGGCAGAGAGAGGGTCTCACCTCTCCATAGTCAGTAGTGAGGACAATGGTTCCATCTCCGCAGGAGTTGACTGTGGAAGGAAGCAACTGCTCCTTCTCCTTTACCCACACACGTGTCCCCTGTAACACACACCACAAAAACACACACCGTTAAACACAAACACACACAAGCACAGTGTGTGGCAGACTTGCAGAATAACTTTACAACCCAAAATTCTCTTTTTAGAGCATCGTCTCAAGGACGGCTCACGAGACGAGACACAGTCTGGACGTTACATGAGTTACATGTTTTCTGTTCTTAACTACACTTCTCACACAGGTGGAGCGGACGCCGTTCCATATCACCTTTCTCCTTCATCCTTTAATCACCCCGATGCTTTCCTGGTGGGAACCCATAGGAAAATTTTGTTGCTCAGAATAAGCTTTTTCTTGTAACGAGACAGCTCAATTCAGTCTCATGAGACAAGCTCGACTTTTCTATTTCTCCTAAACCCCACTTAGGAGAAACGAAGAGACATAACTGGGACACAAAGAGAGACATACTTTTAAGAAACATTTGAGAAATCTGAGATGTACATGAGAAACAGAACTGCATTTGAAGGAGAAGCAAATTAGCCCTATATAAAAGCATAATGAGATTAAAGTCAGATATAAATGAGATGCATGAAACACAAATGAGAAATATTATAGTTTTATTGAACATATAAAAAATCCTCAATTAACAGCATACAGTGGAATAAATTTACAATTCACACAATATAACAGACACCAGCAAAATCTGGCAAATCAAGACACTGCATGATACAAAATGTCACCCAACCTTCATCAGTCTTCTCTTGTGGTGGACGTCCAACAAGTTTGTCCAAAGTCTGCAACTCCTGGAGTTGCTTAGTATCTAATGAAACAGAAAAATATACATTAAAACATTTGAGATTTACCTAAACACCATCCAGCTACTTCATTCCCAACGTTCTGAAGGTTGAGAGGTGAGCCTGAGCTCATGGGCTGGTGTTTACCTGACTGATGACGTGGTGCTGATGGAGACTCCGGAACATTCTCCTGAATTCCTGGTCTCCTGAGGTGGCATGCTTCTGAAAAGAACCCAGTTAAAGTAAAATATTTATAATTACCAAGATAACCTAAACACAAACAAACATATTGGTCTTAATTTATAGAATATAATTAACTGATTTCTCTAAAGTTACATGTTCTGGTGACTACTGTTAAACCCTGAACAGTCTATAATAAAACTACTGGTTTTCAAAAACTGATCATCCAGTAACATTAACTTATTATTTTTAAAAAACAGGAAAAAAAGAAGTAACTTAATATGTCAAACCACGCTGGTGAACTTAGGAAAAGCCTAATAATGATAATACTGTAACCAGCTGACTGATTTTTGTCATAAAAAAAAAAATTTTAACCTCACAAGTGTTAGTTCCCTAGAGATGCCAATCCACACGCTAAACCACCCACAGGTAGCATTTGAATGCCTTTTGGAATTTAAGAACAAACGTAAGCTGTGTAAATTTCAGCTAAGTATACCACAGTTTTTTTTTTCTGGGGTTTTAACTTACATTTTGACTCCCTGTCAATAATAATTTATTTTAAATTCAGTGCGTAAAAAGTAAAACCCACCTTCACCATCCGCTTTGTCTTCTCTGTCTTTTCTTGACCCGAGGCCTGGTGATGTCCTGCACATTTCTCGAACACACTCGACACTTAAACATTTGCAGGCTTAGAGCATGTGTTCGAGAAATTATAAGAAATTATGTCTTTATAAGAATCTATATGTACTGTAGACTTTATATGGGTGAGCATGAAAAAAATGTTGAACATTTGGTCGTAAATATATAATCAAAATAGGTTTGGTCTTAAATGATAAGTGCATACACAAATCATTGAACACAAACATTATCTCATCGCTTCACTTCTTGATTAAAGAAATATTCTGTATGATGTATTTTAGTTCTTTATTGGTAACAACATTTATGTAAAGTAAGTTTGCCATTTGCCAGTTTAACTTCAATAAATTCATTAAGGTGTAAACATTTGTAAAAGGTTAGCCATGGTGATCAACTAGAGATACCTGGGTGTACTGTATAATAATATAACTGGTGGTTGGAATTTTTTTAAATAAAAAAGTTATATTTAAAAAGAAACCTGTATCTGTTACAAAGCAATTTTGTAATTGACTTTAGCTGTTACCAACCTACATATCTACATATTTTCATTTCAGAGATCCAACCTACTAACCCTCCCCTCCATCTACCCATCTGTGAAGAGTAAGATGAAGTATATAAAAAAGTACTAAACACTCTTTAGTGTAGATGGCACTGTTTGTCAGAGAACCCTAGACCTTAACTCCAAAGCGTTTTAGCCATTCTTTGCAATATGTTTTAATAAATATACTGTGTATAAGTCAGGAGTGTGCAATATAGAGTGACATTTTTTAAATCAGAATATATTCTTCAATATAAAGAACTTAATGCACACTTTACAATTACTGTATACTTGTGTGAAAAACACTGCTTTGGAGAAACAAAAAATATGTGAGTCGCACACAAGGCAAATATTAACTATCTCTGAGATTTGGAGGTAATGAGTCATATTTGAGA
Organism: Clarias gariepinus; assembly: GCF_024256425.1. Classification (NCBI taxonomy): domain Eukaryota; kingdom Metazoa; phylum Chordata; class Actinopteri; order Siluriformes; family Clariidae; genus Clarias; species Clarias gariepinus. The sequence goes on from NC_071105.1 coordinate 36,948,983, forward strand.
CACATTTGAGAAAACTGCAAAAATGGCTAAATCTGATTCAAGTCTTTAAGACGGCTCATTTCTGCATATGTGAGTCGCACACAAGACAAATATGAACTAACTCTGGGATTTAAAGGTAATGAGCCACATTTGAGACACCTTTGAGAAGATGCAGAAAACACCTAAATTTCATTCAAGTCTTAAGGATGGCTCATTTCTGTCTCGGAGACATAGAAGAGATTAACATGAGATCTCATCTTGGAGTTTCTTTGCTATGGGAACGCAGCAGGTCCGAGTCAGCATTGTGGAGTGGGGGTTTGAGCGGAGATCGATTAGCCTGAGAGACATTCGATACGAGACGCACAGATCCTGCAGCTCGGCACTCGACCCACACGACCACATGCACGCTGCAACAGATTAGCACTAGATCATGGAAAACCGCCAGGTCACACCGCTAAGCACAGAGCTTTATGTTTTGTTGTTTTAATCATCTAAAAAAATTCATTGACAAAATATTATAATTTACTGTATAAAGTTTGTGTCTGAATTGGTTTCTTAACTGAAAATGTAATTATAGAAGCAAAAAACAAGTAGCAGCAATTAAACACAGGGTCAAGACTGATAGACGGACCGATGTGTGGTTTCCTTTAAACTGCTGAGAAGAATAAGAGGAAAATAAATAAAGAGCAGAGAGGAAAAAGCAAAAGAGAAGTTTTTTCAGTAACAGATGGTCGAGGTTCTGCCCACACTGCGGCGTGTCCCCTACAGATAATAACACTCCAGGAGGAACAAAAGAGACCAAACCCATAAAACCCTTAACTATGGACAGCTGGGGCAGGGGCAGGATAATGTCCACACATACTCAACAGATTTTTTTATTCGTATGTGCTATACTTTCAGTTCAACCAGTACCAAATGGTAAACCGTGGTCCGGATCTGAACCAAGTGACAGTTCTATCTTGACCCTGATGTTGTTGTGGTAAAAGAGAATAATTGAGACAACAGTAATGTAGTGCTTTTTCTCCTCCAGGTGGACGAGGCTATACGCATCACTCAGCAAAGCCAACCAACACAATAGTTTATCGTGAGTGTCCGAAAGATGAAGAGACAGATCAATATATGTTTATTTTTCCTGCGGTAAAAAACATATTTTGTCTCATATGTTCTGAAACCACTGAACATCTTCCATATCAAACGTTTCCTACATTACCCATAATGCCACTCTGATAGTGACGCATCCCTTCCTTTATCTCTAAACAGAGTGATACAGCGGTGCTTTGGTCTTTACCCAGTCCAGCTCTCTCACTTCGTCATTTGCACACTGTTTAATCAGATCGGCTCACAAAGTTGTTCACAACAACCTGTTCCCTCATTATGATAAAACCACAACCACAAGCTCCATCTCAAGCTTCAGCTAAAACAACCCTTTACGTGTGTGTGTGTGTGTGTGTGTGTGTTTGACATGTTGGTGGAGAGTATGTGTGTGTGTGTCCTCACTTTACTTTTTAACAATGAACTTAATCCTGTGACACTTACAGCGCTAGCAATTATGAGGAACAAGAACAGGAATCACTGACCATATAAGGAAATGGGCGTGCCCAAGAGGGAAACACAGGACAGGGACAGAAACCTGTCAATAAAAAAATACAGAAATGGCAAAAAGAAAACGTATGTAACATATGGGCATCATCGCTAATCATCATGCTACTTTCTCCTTTCTACTGTATCTTCCTCTTTGCCTTTCTTTTTTATCTCCAAGCCCTCCCTCATCTTCTCTCCACTACATAACTGTTAATGCAGCAGGATGAAAAAATGCCCAAGCTCTGCACTTTGTGCACTTCCTAGCAGCTTTTAAAATATAAATGAGAGAAGGGGGGAATGAGAAGTTCAGACATGTTCGGTCACAGGAAGTCTACGGGAGGAAGAAAGCATGAAAAAGGAATCGACAAAAATGGTCAAAGAAATATTCGCACACACCATCCATGTAGTTTAACCTACATTCTGGAAATCAGCTCAAAATTCCACAGAGGCTAAAGAATTCTGGATTATTATCTTTTACGATGTGCTCCTAATTATTCTGACTTTCTGAAACTTCACAAGAAGAAGAGACACATAGCTTTGACGCGTGAGGCGATTTGTTAAAATGGCAGCCCATGAACACCATAATCAGCAGGATAACGCGGACACCCACGCACCCACTTCAGCCCTCTTCGTTATTATAGAAACCACAGGGGAAAGCGTCCGAGCTAAATCAGGAAACTGTAAGCCACTGGTTTAATGGATAGAGTGTTAATTACACGGAGGGACCATCATTTGGTCTGTGAGAAACACTTACTCATGAAGGCAGAGAAAGAAAAACAACCCGAATAAGTCTTAACCTTGTAGCTCAAAACTGGTTCCAACAAAGGGTTCAGGTATTTCTTAGACTGCTCTTTAACAATTTGTGCACTTCCTGTTAAACTACTGTGTATACATTCTGGTTTGCTGTGTGAGTAACATGCTAGCTAGCAAGCTAGCTAGAGTTTCTGGCTAGCACACTAGCAGACTAACTCTTTTGGTTGTTTTGAAAAGGACATGGTTTTATGTCGTGGTCCCAGAGTTGAAGTCTGCTCTTTGTGATCGGAATTTAATCAATTGAAAATTTGCAGGAAATTTTATTTTGGTGTGACTGAAATTAAACGCTTTACCGTACAATAGGCTAAGACAAGCAAGATGTAATTTACTACGGCATGGCACAATACACTTATTATTACATTTATTATGTTGTTGTTGTTTTTTTAAATAACAAATAGACAATCAGGAAACAGCTGATTTGGTGTCAAACTACAGTACTTGCAAAAGTATTCATACCCCTTGAACTTTTCCACATTTTGTCGTGTTACAACCACAAACGTAAATGTATTTTATTGGGATTTTATGTGATAGACCAACACACAGTGGTACATAATTGTGAAGTGAAAGAGAAACCATAAGTGGTTTTAAAAACATTTTTTTTTTTTTTACAAATAAGCGCATTTGTATTCAGCCCTCTTTAATCTGGGATAAACTTGGAATGTAGTGCTTTTTCTCCTCTAGGTGGACGTGGCTACAGTATACGCATCACTCAGGAAAGCCAACCAACACAATAGTTTATCGTGAGTGTCCGAAAGATGAAGAGACAGATCAATATATGTTAATTTTTCCTGCGGTAAGTTTAAACTATTTTGTCTCATATGTTCTGAAACCACTGAGCATCTTTCCTATCAAACGTTTCCTATATTACCCATAATGCCACTCTAATAATGACGATCAGGATTTATCCCTTCCTTTATCTCTAAACAGAGTGATACAGCGGTGCTTTGGTCTTTACCCAGTCCAGCTCTCTCACTTCGTCATCTGCACACACAGATCGGCTCTGACGTCAACGTTGCATTTTCCTTTAAGGGTGTATGACGTGACCTAAGGGGTGTATGACTAGGAAACCTGAAACTTTTTCCATAATCTTTCCATTTTAGGTGATGGATTGAACAGTGAGATGTTTAAAGCTTGGGATATTTTTTAATAACCTAACTCTGCTTTAAACTTGTGAAGAAGTTACCACAGACATGTAGGCAAACCTACCAAGACATGGCCGTCCACCTAAACTGACAGGCCGGGCAAGTAGAGCATTAATTAAAGAAGCAGTTAAGAGGCCCATGGTAACTCTGGAGGAGCTGCAGAGATCCACAGCTCAGGTGGGAGACTCTGTCCACAGACCACAGATCTGACCTTTATGCAAGAGTGTCAAGAAGAAAGCCAGTGTTGAAAGAAAGCCATAAGAAGTCCCATTTGCAGTTTGTGACAAGCCATGTGGGGGACCCTACAAACATGTGGGAGAAGGTGTTGTGGTCAGACCAAAATGTAAAATTTTAGCAAATGAAAATATTATGCGTGGTGGAAAACTAACACTACCTATCACCCTGTGTGAATACTTTTGCAAGGCACTGTACTATTTGTATAAGGGCATGTAAATCTTTTTTTCATTACAGATTTACTATTTTACAAAAAAAATAAACTATTGTAAAATAGTCATTCTGTCTCTGTGCTTCTGTCTCCCTGTCTGTCTCTCTTATAAAATCAAAGTCTATTCTGCAGTTTTATTTCTTTACGAATCTGATATTTAAAAAATAAACAAACCTCTGTAAACCCAGCACCCTTAAACACCCTTATCATCTCTCTCCATTTCTGTCATAAAAGTGCGTTAACTTTTGCTCTCACGTGGACGTTCCATCCAAATAATAACATACACCCACACAGCTGTCACAAGCGTAAAAAAATGTCATACTGAGTGAAACCAGTGATCTTCCTCTCTCTCTCTCACACACACACACAACCTGAAATCTTTTCCCAGAATCCTCTCATTACCTATGATGTAATAATATGTTTTACTGCAGCTGGAAAGACGAACCACATCTGGTTAAAGTGTGACACCGGGAGCGGAGATTTCGGAGCTCACGTCATTTTAGGTGTGATGTTTTTTAATTTAAACGTTGACGTATGGTTCCGGTTTCTATTTCTTTCTCCACGCTTTCGACAGACGGTTAAGATCCTAGAGCCGTTACAACATATAATCAAAAATCACAACCGCATTCGAACCTGTAATCATCGACTCACAGTGAGCAGAGGAAAAGTAATAAACACGTCCACATAGCACAGTACAGTACAGTACACTCCTTACGTATAACATGCACATACACACTAATATTTAAGGAATAAACACTGTAACAATGTGATATACACTTTTTTCTCTCTTTCTCCCTGTCTGTCTATCTCTTTCTCTTTTCCTTATGTCTGTCTGCCTGCCTCTTTCTCTATGACTTGCTGTCTATTTGTATCTCTTTTCTCTCTATCGGTCTCTACCTCTGTCTTACTGTCTCTCTTCTGTGTCTGTCCAACAGTCTGTCTATCATTCTGTCTCCCTGTCTTTCTACTGTATCTGTCTCCCTTTTTCTCTTTGTCTATGAGTCATTCTGTCTCTGTCATTCTGTCTCCCTGTCTGTCTCTCTCTCTCTCTTGCTGTCACTCTACAGTATGTCTGTGACATTTTGTATCTGTCTCTCTCTTCCTTCTTGCTCTCTCTTTCTCTATTTGTCTGCCTCTCTTTTTCTCTCCATGTCTTGCTCTCTGTCTATGTCTGTCTGCCAGTCTTTTTCTCTCCATGTCTTGCTGTCTCTCTTCCTCTCTCTGTCTTGTTCGCTTATCTTTGCTGCTGCCTGCCTTTCTATCCCTTCATGTCTTCATGTCTTGCTGTATGTCTCTCTCTCTTAGACATTTCCCATGTTAAAAAGAGAGTGACCCGTGAATGAAATGACCCAGTAAATCGCTTTCTGTCCTCTTCTTCCTCTGTCTTATTGCCCTTCTTCCTTCTGTGTCTCCTGCTTCAATTTATACCAAAAAAGGAGCACACAACCTCTCCTGAATACCCAAGCAGCCCGTCGAGTGTCTATTAAAACAAAGTTTAAAATGGCGCGTCCACTGGCTTAATAAGTATTAGATGTGACACGTAATAACAGACAAATGTACTGTACATCCATGTATAAAAATGAGGACACTGAATCAAGACAGATTCCTCTTCAAATGAATCAAGACAATTTCCTCTTCAGGTAATAAAACACATACAGTCCACGCACGCACATGCACCGAGGTCATAGGATCTGCCCCTATAACGGAAACTGAATATTTCACATATATTCTGTAGCACTAACATACATTGATCCAATGATGGACATTTTCCCACCGCTGTCCATGACATCCATCACCAAGCAAACAGCAGACAGGAAAAAAAGCAAATGAAAGGAAGATGAAATCTGCTGTCCATCCCAACACACACACAACACAGAGATAAAAGAAAAGGAAAGATGAGAGAAGACAATATGAGAAGTTCTTTGGTCAGCATCTGACTGAGAGATGAACAGAGGTGGATGGAGAAAGAGGAGGAGAATGCAGTATAAAGGTGTTGACTGAGAGAGAGAGAGAGAGAGAGAAATCAAGGCATTCCCTAAAACAAAGCTGCTTTGGGAAAATAGGTCATACATCCTGCCTAAAACCAGAACAAGAAAGAGTGAGAGGAAAAATGAGAGAGAGAGAAAGAGAGAGAGAGAGAAAGAGAGACAGAGAGAGAGGAGTTGACAGCTCCAGTGCTAACAGCACACAATGTTGGAGCGCTCAGGCTAAAAAAGAACGAAGGCTGTCTCTGACCCTTGACCATTTCCACCAACATTCTAATCACACACACACACACACACACAAAGAATAAGACATACCACAATGGGAAGGCAACTTAGGACAATCCCTATCTAACAGTGACCAGCTGATGATGTCGATGATCTTAAAGGGTCAGTAACACAACACCAAAGAATTTATGTTGCCTTAGGATGTCTGGTCCATTATATATATTTAAAAATTACCTAAATTTAAGCTTGGTACAAAATGTAATATATATTTTATCCTAAGGATAACTTTTGCATTTGACCTATTGCTCTCTCTTCCTCTCTCTCTCTCTGGTTATGAACAGTGTATAGAATGTGCCTGCCATGTGTTCGTGGAGTGTGTGTGACGGTCTGCGTTTTCAATCACTGGACGTTTGATCCACACACTCATGTCTAATGAGGCTTAATTTGCATATTTTTGGATCCTTTCCAATCAGCCTCACTGCACTCTGCCCTTCTAATCATGGAGAGAGGGGGTGTGTGTGCAACCACAAGCGTCAGTATTCCACAACTAAACCACGCCCTGATCTCTCTCTCTCTCTCTCTCTCTCTCTCACACACACACACACACACACACATTATCACATGTGCACAATACTAATAACATGAGCACTGTGCAGTATGATGATATGCACTACAATGCAACAATTTACCAGTACAATTACTATCAAGACATTTTTTATAACAATATAACATTTATGATGTTTTCATAATAAAAAGATTACAAACTGATTGGAAGCAGCTGATTTTCCAGTACTGAATCGTTATCTTTGTAAAATGTTGACATTTTTTAACCTTTTTTTTACCATTTTTAAATCATTTGTTTATATTTGTTATTAATTATTTTAACTTCTAAACTAGCTGATAAATGAAACTGTTGATTAAACAAGAGTCTCTTATAGAAACTTGTACAACTTAAATTAAAAAAATACCTATTTTCAACTTAAATCTAAGAAACACACTTGTCAATGCTACTTTTTAAATTATTATTATTACCATTATTGTTCCTTTTTTTTTTTTTGCTTTTTTTTTACATGGCTGAGCACATAATTGTGCTTTTGTTGAAGTCGACAAAGAGATTCTACAGGTTCATGATGTCAGGATGTCAAACCGTAAGTAGTGAGCATATATCTCAGGTCATGTAGACATCTAAGATCAAGCTGAATTTCAAAAGCAGATGTTAATGTAGAATAAAAAATAATAATATGAACAGTGGATCGGTGGCACAAAATTGCCCCAGTGAGTGAACAAGTGATGTGATAGAGACAGGGGCTGTCAAGTAACAAATAGAGGTCTAGAGGTACTGTACAGTAGATCCCAAGTATTTTAGTGAACCGAGCTGAAAGAAATACTCTAGAAGAGCCAATCAAGGTGTGAAAACATTGTCTGGTGTTTAGTGCCAAAGGTTGTCGAGATATGAATCAGTGCGGCATCAGTAGCGGATCCTCTTTTGAGGTCGTGTTAAGTATTTAGCTAAAACAGCTGATTGGAGCAGAAAATAACTACAACAGGGCAGAATGGAAAGAATTTTACAGATTTCTTCCCTTCAATGAACCTCTCTGGTCCAATCAGTGAATTATTAAGGAATACCAGCAACCTGAAACAAAACGGAGATGGTCCTCACCATGTGGTTGCCAGAGACCTGGACCGGAGGGTATTCGGGGCATAGGCAGGATACATACTGAACTTGATGCCAAACCATCACAGAAGCACACACACACACACACACACACACACACATACACACCCATTCACTACTGACACCTTAGAAACACCACTTAGCCTAAACTGCAAGTCCTTGGACTGTTAGAGGAAACCAAAATAAGTCGAGGAAACCCACCATGCACACAGAGAACATGCTAACTCCATGCACACAGACCTGACCATGGGAGGTGCGAGGCCACAGTGTTAACCACTACGCCACCTTGCAGTGCCAGATCAGACCTGCAGTGATATAAATTCCCACTGCAGAACAAGATATAATTCTGCATACCTTAGCACACACAATACACAATGATAGAAAATAGTTCTGATATCACCAGTCTTGCAGTCATTTACAAGATTGCCTAATTAAGTCTTAAAAATCCTTTAGACCTAAAGTTTTCCGATCCATATGAATCTCACCTTAGAGGCAGAACAAATCAACTTGTCGTGAAAATGGAATGATTTTACATTTTGCATTATTGCTTATTATTTGACTCCATTTGTAATAAATAGTGTCCATGCTTGATAGGTCAATTGTTTTTAAGCTTTTAAGGGAACTGGGACCATAAGGAGGTTTGGTCTCACTGAGAGACAGATAGCAGAAGCTGTAATATCAGGGCCACAAACACTACAGTCATAGATACAAAGATTGCAGTGATGGAATTTGGAAAAATGGAGAAGATAAATCGCCTCAGGATGGTGATAAGCATCTTTCAGAGCTGCTTTTGTGTGGCTTATGCGCACCAATAAGCCTTAAATGTCTTAAATGATCAGGGGTGTGTCCCAGCATGTCCCATGGGGGAGACAGTTTAATCTTTGACCCCTAAGAATGACGTGTTGCTTCACATTATGATCTGTCATGAGTGGATAGAACATCGATTTATTAGCTAGCTCACATGGCAGGTAGAACCTTCAGCATGATGCCCTAATCAAATGGAATCTCACTGGGCAAAAAGTTGGTAGGTAAACAGTTAGTAGTTCAGCTTGGGACCATGAAGGCCAATGGTGACCATCATTGTATTTATTTCCATTTTTACGACCCTGGTAGGACCACCAGTCGATACTCACATGCTATGGGCAATTTGGGGACGCCAATTAGCCTAATCTGCATGTCTTTGGACTGTAGGAGGAAATGCAACATGCAAAATCCATACCCACAGAAGGTGCATGTGACAGTGCTAACCACTGAGCCACTGTGCTGGCTAAGCATCTAATAGCATGACCTTAACTCTATAAAAATGACTCTTAATTCACATGATAATCATAGCATTTTTTTTTAATCAGGCTAAATAAAAACCCATCCTTATATCTTTGCATCCCTTTAAGTCAACACCACCCTCCCCATCCTCCTTCTTTTCAACACCAACCCCTGGCAGCACACCCTTTAATACTAATCTCCACATATATCACACAAAAATATATATTTTTACAGCTACAGAGCAACCTGAAATGATGATATTATAAACCAGGCCTCTGTATGGAAGGGATGCCATCCATCCATCCATCCATCCATCGTTCCATCCATCCTGTTTAAACATCCGCGGTGTGGGTGTGAACAGCAAATAGGAGACTGGTGTTTTAGTGCATTTTGGACATTTTAAACTGTGCACATATGTATAAGCTGTAAATATATATAAAGACAAACAATGCATGCATTCGACCTAAATGCATGGGCCATTTAATCTTGGATACATTAAAACGTGCAACCTGCAGCTGCACTAAATTTCTCCTCACAAATATCATCTTGTTATACTGGGAATATGCGTTATCATCATCATCATCATCATCCTCATCCTAATGCCATCTGCAATATAGCTTATACATACACACCCCTGCACTGTAGATATTGCATGCATCTGTACATACATAAAGTCATATTTGCATGCTGGATTATCTCCTAAAATGCAAGCATTATTATTATTATTATTATTATTAATTAGCTCACCTCTGTAAAGAAAGCATCCATATTTTAACGCACGCGACAGGGCGCTTTTCACCCAATAAATCACCGAGGCTCGTGAAACGGAGAGGGAGACAGATAGAGGGACAGAGACAGAAAGAGAGAGAGAGAGAGAGAGAGGCGGCGGTCGCCGGTTTACGCTTCCCGCATAGCCGGCGCGCGCACCGGGCCTAAATCGCACATCCACTCCTTTTCCTTAATAGATCTTCACGCTGTATTTAAAAAGGAAAAAGAAAAGGACGGTGGCCTTTCCTGCCCCTCCTTCCTCTCCTCGTTCTTCCTCAGAGGTCCGTCCTCTCTCGGTGTCCTCGGCAGAATGAATGAATGAATGAGGGGCGGGAAGTCAAAGCCAGCCTTCCCCTTCCATGCACGAACACGCATGCCACGCTAACGCTGGTTTTCACCAGTGTTCACCACGCCAGGCTATAAAATCTATACACGCAGGTAGATCTCTTCACAGGTGATCTATATGACTGTGCGTTAACGTGCACGCGACGCGCGCATGCGATCTTATTACAGCCTCCTCTACGCGTGCGCTCGGGCTGGAGTCGCGCGAGCGCCTGGGGTAGGTCAGGTTGCCATGGCAGCGCTGCTTCACAGCGGTAAAATATCCGATAGCTCATACCGTAGCGTCAAAATAGGGTAATAACATATCGTTTTAGAAAGGATCAACGTAAATACGCTTCGACAAGAACAATTTACACTTTCTGTCTTGATTAGAACTAATCCAGGCTAAATACAAGAGTACTGTACTGTATGTTGTAGCCATGACCTACTAAGGCGTGGGAATGAGATACTATATTGTGGCCATGACATATTAAGGCGTGGGAATGAGATACTATATTGTGGCCATGACATATTAAGGCGTGGGAATGAGATATTATATTGTGACCACAACATCCTAAGCCATGGGAATGATAAAGGATGTTGTGGCCATGACTTACTAAAATGGGGATGAGATACTATGTTGTAGCCACGACATATTAAGGCGTGGGAACGAGATACTATATTGTGCCCATGACATACCAAGGCGTGAGAACGAGATACCATATTGTGGCCATGACATATAAAGGCGTGAGAATGAGATACTATATTGTGGCCATGACATACCAAGGCGTGGGAACGAGATACTATATTGTGGCCATGACATACTAAGGCGTGGGAATGAGATACTATATTGTGACCACAACATCCTAAGCCATGGGAATGATAAAGGATGTTGTGGCCATGACTTACTAAAGTATGGGGATGAGATACTATGTTGTACCCACAACATAATAGCACATGGAGATGAGATAGTTTAATGAGGGTGAATCAGATATTAAGTTGCGCTCACACCTTAGTAAATTGTGACCATGCCACGCTATCTCGTTTTCCACACCTTAGTTGTGGCCACAGATTTTTTTTTCCCAATGTCACCAGAGGGGCTCTGTAAATACCAGAGTACAGTTGATTCTAAGACCAAAATCTGCTTTCAATATTAGACAAAACATTGCATAGAACAATCCAAAATCAAAAACAACATGCATTGTACAAAATATAAAAAACATAGAGTAAGCAACAAAGTGATGTAAGAACATTTCCCCTCAGGATGCATGACATAACTGTGCAAATTAGAAACCCTGCCCTCTCGTGCCCCAATGCCATTCCAAACAGCCTGAAGCTGTGTACTGTTTACAGCTTATTGTTTGTTCTTATTATTTGTGAATCAGTTATCTGATAGAAATTGTGCATAATTTTAAAACACCAAGACAGCATTGAATAAATTATAGAAAGCCAAGAAGTTTTGTTTTTATTGTAATTATATTATCATATAGTAGGTTTAAGTGATTGCATCTTGTTACTGTGCTGGTTTTACGCATGTTTTTCTTGTGTGCTAAATCTGTATTGGCAGAGTGGACAATTCCTTTAGGCCTGATTCTGCAGAAAAATGAACGGATCAAAGCTCGTCTCTTGTTACAGGCGGCTCGACAGCACTTCTGGGTTACAGATAATACTCTTTTGGTCATACGATAGCTACAGTATCACAATTATGTTCTTATTGTTTAAAAAAGCTGCACATTGGTTGCGGTTTCTTTGTAATATGATAATGTGTGTTTTTTTACATATTGACTTTATAAGACAGCAAAAGAAGATGTGTTCTTATACATGTAATGATAAACTTTTTAAAAGACTATTCTGTGTAGAGTCATGCATTATGTTTGGGCAGATAGGTGTTTGGATCACCGTTAGTGCAGACAGACAAAGTGTATATTAGTCTCCTCATGAGACGACATCCCTCTGTGGAGACCCTGGAGGCTTTAGTAGAACCACAAACACCAGTGCTGTTCATAAACCATGGTCTCTTTGTTTGTGTAGGCGTATAATGTCCAGCCTCCTGCTGGGCCTGCACGCTGGAGTCACGGCACTGAAGCCAAGGCTGATTTTAAGACTAAGCCTGGCCCCTTCTGTTGCATTGAGCTTAAAGGACAGCTTTTGTTTCCGGCGTGTGTCTGGGGAGTCGCATGTTCCTTCTGCCTTTTATTACTATTCCCCCGAACAGGGCTCAATGAAAGGCCTTCACTTCTTAATTAGTCGCCAGATGCTTTGGTTTTAATTGAGCTTTCTGTCTGAAATCCAAAAAGGCTTTAAAAATTATAAGGCATTTAATTATTTAGTCTTATGAGCAAAGTTACAACATTTTGATACATAGCATGTGACCCAGGATTTCATCCATACTGGCTTGACATCTCTGTGCATCAGTAGCTTGATAACCAAATGTGAATATGTTAGTTGTAATAAGATTTTCCTGTTGTATTCTAAACATGCTAAAACTCTGACTGGGATCCCATGTCATGCAACAAAGAAACTGCATGAGGGAAAGGTTTGTACTGTATGCAGTCAGAACAATCAAAGACTAGTGCTGTCCAATGCATTTACAGTGGTTTAATCCTGGATATGTGTGTTTGTATTTTTATGAAATATGTTCATGTTTATATTGTTTATAATTTAAATTATAATGATGTAATTCAGTAGGAAATAGGCAGGGACAAATACAAATAATAAAAGTGCAAGCAGGATCAAGCAAAATCCTTCTTCTATCCGAAATTAAGATAAATGTTTAATTAAAGTGAGGTAGGTGAGTTTGAGGAACCATTAGTGCTAGAATTCACACACCATGATGACATGTCTAACTAAAAGTTTTTCTTTTTTTTACAGCAATTTTCATTAAGTAAGTAAATAAGGAAGGAAGAAACGAACAAATTAAGTAAGAAAGAAATTTATTTGGCTTGAAATGTAAAACTGAATCTGAATCCAGATATTTGGGCTTTAAAAGGACCTGATACTGATACAGATATTGACATTACATAACACCCCCACACCTTTACGACTAAGTCCATAAAGTTTGCATACACACCTTATTTTTCAGGGTTCATACGTTCACAAAATAAGTTATTATTTAATGGTTTTTCCTAACTAGAATCCTGTGTTACATTTTCAGATATGGCATAAGTATTGACCAGTTTAGTTCATTATTAAAAGCATCAATTATCAAAAACACTGCATTGATTTTTATCTATAGCTTGCTTATAATGCTGAAATATTAATCACATAATAAAGTGGCCGCATGATGGTGTATCATTCTAGCTTCGCACATCCAGGGTCGAGGGTTTGAGTCCTGCCTCAGAGCTGTGTGCATGGAGTTTGCATGTTATTCCTTTGCCTTATGGGCCAAAGACATGCAGAATAGGCTAATTGGCATTCCCTTTATTATGTGAATGAGTGTCTGTTTATGTGCTTGTGCACCCTGCGATGGATTGGCACCCTATCCAGGGTGTACTTGTGCCAAAAGTCCTCTGGAATAGGCTTCAGGCCTCCCCAGGCCTCCAGGATAAGCGGTATAGAGAATGAATGATGAATACAAATAAAGTTCAGTAACAGGACCATAATAAAAAGATTTTTTCCAATTCAGTTACAGGATAAACCTCCTTGACACATTACCAGAGAATTGTGCTGCTCATTAAGTCTTTAAACAAAAGCTCATTTGTGAAGGGATTTGTGAATTGTGCAGCTTATTTAAAAGTCTCACACACACAGTAAATCGTTGATTGTGCCACAGCAGGAGGATGATGACCAGCCTGAGGGTTTAACATGTTAGTGCTTCTGTTTCTCTATCTTCTTGTTCTCCTTTGTTCTCTATCTTTCTTTCACCTTGGAAAATATTAACTCCGTTCGGCTTGGATGTTTTCCATGTGACTGTCTGACAGGTCTTGAGATTTAAATCAGACTGGTATGTCTGTTCCCAGGAGGGGATCGATACTTGTGTTCATTGGGTGGCAGGCAAACAGATTACTGTCAGTCATGAGCCACCAGCCAATGGCAATAACCATAAATCCCACAGGCGGAGTGTAGCGAAGCAGCCAAGTGCCTTTTTTATTGTTATTTCTCTTGAAGCAGACATGCGCAGAGCATCCAGGAGGTTCAGAAGAACTGGAAGTAGAGAAGACTGGTAAACTGACACTAGAGACTCCTTTCATAGATGTAATCTCTCTTAAAAAAAAAAAAAAAACACAACATACCAATGATTAGCCACGTTTTTATTAAGCTAGCTACATCTACTTACCTGTCAGTATATGATTATTACTATTAACTTGTGATTTGTCACTGCACTATTGTCAAAGCTGCTGTAATTGAAAATTAATCAACCAATCAGAGTTGAGTATTTAACAGCACTACGTATAAGTTGCATTAATTTGATATAGTTTATTTCTCATACACAAAGTCTAGTCAGTTTGCTAAAACCTAATAAACCTAAAAAATTATGTTTCTATTCCATCACCAGCAAAGTAACAAAGATCAATAAATTCTCACATTTACATGTATTAGGAAAAAGGCTTTAACTGCAAGAACAGGTTTTAGAGAAACCTTGTCTTTGATCTGACATCCAACTAAAAAAATATATATAATAAGGAAACATTTAGTCACAATTCAACTTGAATGCCCTTTGTATGTGCATGTAAATCAGGGCTTAGTGTTTCTCTTCATTTTTAGCAATGTATATGTATTTCCCATAAATCTTACATCATAAATATCATATTTTGTCTATTGATATTGGAAAGATGATGTGGAGTTAAAGCCCACAGACACTGTGTGTTTGAAGAGAATTTTTCATGCCCTCGCTGCAGGGTTGCCAGATACCCAAGCAACCTAATGGCCATTTAAGTCTAGTCCAGTACCAAATTTTAAACATCAAGACCATCACAAAATTATTGTAATCTTCATCTAGTGCTTTATCCTGGTCAGGTTTATGGTGCAAGAGCACAGGAACGCAGGAGACACAAAACTGGTCTGATACACCGTAGCTGTAGGGATTTCATACATAGAGATACATTTATTTAGTTTCATAGTTTGATTCTGCACTGTAAAAGCGAATAAGTTGGCAAAATTAAAAAAATTTGAGGCAATCAGTTACATAACAATTTTAAAGTAATGATGTTTCCAGTTTTAAGTTAACAGAACTATGAGTTTTTGAGTTTGTTGTACTTATTCATATTAATCGTTCTTTAATTGCATTATTGAGTAGCCTAACTTATACTATTTAATAGCAATTGCCTTTCGCAGGCAGACGTAACACCTACCACTGAGCCATCAGTGCCCTATTGCCCTGATGACGTCATACAGAAAATCACTAGTCTGAAAGTGTCATTTCTACAAGCTCATAAATATCAAAAAGTTCTAAATACTTATCAAGGTCTATATATAACTAATTGTATTTTTTTAAGTTAACGGTACTCAATATGTTTAATTACTTTGAGCATTAGGCTTTACAGTGATATGAACCATGACTTAATAACTTTAAAAATCTTTAACATTTGTTAATTGTACCCCTTAAAGACTGAGCAGAAAAGGCATTTAGCAAACTAAGCACTCTTAATTAACTATCTAATGAGCCTTTAAATAACCCATTAAGCCTTTGTTTTAATAAAAGAACACAATATGTGTGGAAAAACCCACTACTCATCCTGCGCTCTTGTCTTTTTGTCACTCTCTGTGAGCTTCTGAGATTAGACTTTGCAGAAGATTAGTGGTGCATTGATGGGTGTTTTTTTGTTCTCCTCATATCCATGTGTATTGTCTTCATTGTTTTTAGTTTTCTCCAAGCAAGTTGTTGGATAAGTGACTGAGTTTATATTAGAATTGTATTATACCCTCACACCTAGGATATTGCAGCCACAATATTGCTTGTTTCGTGGGAAAACTGTCAACCTGCCAATCTTGTCATTTATTTGGGGACCTCCTATGATTAACATGCGTTTAGATAATCTCTCAAATTAAACCTTTTTAAATATCTATTCCTTAACTACACATTCCAGACAAACAGTACTGTCTACAGTATTTGACCTGAGCATGTCCTCAGTATTGACCTCGGGTAAATCAATACTCCTTTGTTTAAAGCTAGACAGCAGCTAGGCTTTTATCCTGCAGTTAAGTACTATGACATGCCCAGAGGTGAAGATATTATAGTGCTCGGACTAACTTCACAATGCTTTTTAGAGCATGTGGATGCTTTGAGGATTCATTCACGCCTCTTGAATTCTTCTTTGAAGAAAGAAATTTGTAGGAAGCTTCTGCAGAGACTGTACATTCTGCAGTCTTGATTGTGTGTCAGCATTTAAGGTGATTTACAAAAGTTTCTTCAAACATATACACTATATGGACGAAAATATTTGACCAAACCTGTTAATTATTGAATTCGGGTCTTTCAATCAATCACTTATCCCCAGTAAAGGACAATCTTGGACAACGCTTTGCTTCTAACTTTGTGGCAACAATTTGGGGAAGGCCCTTTTCTATTCCAACATGACCGAGCCCCAGAGCACAAAGCAAGTACTTTTATGAAGACATGGTTTGATGAGTTTGATGTGGAAGACCTTGACCGGCCCTAACACAGAGCCCTGACCTTAACCCCATCAAACACCTTTGGGATGAACTGGAACAGAGCCAGGACTTCTCGTCTAACATCAGTGCCTGACCTCATAAATGCTCTACAGAATGAATGGGCACGAATTCCCACAGAAATTTTGGGGACTCCAAAATCTTGTGGAGGCTTGGAAGCTGTTAGAGCTGCAAAAGGGGAACCAAATCCATATTAAAGTAAACGGATGCCATTGCAGGTTTGGCCAAATACTTTTACAATACTAATATATAATGCTAATTAATTTTGGTAAAATTTTTATGTCAATTTCATTTTTCTGGCCTGGAATTAAGCTCAGCCTTCAATAATAACAGGACCACTCAGGACCACACATTTTATTGTTGTTTAACCTCACGATCTGGTTTCATCTACTGATGCAGAACAAAACCGCATGATATCGACTGCTGTGAAGGTACAAGAATTATGGGATAACGTGTGTATGTTTGTATTGACCTGTATTACTTGTCTATGTGTAAAGCTATATACTATATAGAAAGAAAAGATTTTCCAATCTCTTAAACGGCCTGACACACACACACACACACACACACACTCACACGCTCACACACTGGGACTTTGATTTATTTACCACTCAGGAAAAACAACAGGAAATTAATTTATGCCAGCCACGAGACCTTCTTTACATCTCTGGAAAACCATGATGGCTGTATCCTGTCGTTCCCATGGAAACACCAATATTATGGAGAGTGGTGGATTCTCATGTCTCTCTCTCTTTCTCTCTCTCTCTCTGTCTCTCTCATACACACATACACACACCTTCTTTACTAGATTTGCAAGAGATAGCAGCTAATGGATTTGTAAGAAGAAGCAATGCCCATAGAGACAGAATATCTGTGTGTGTGCGTGTGTGTGTGTGTGTGTGTGTGTGTGTGTGTTTCCAGTAGCTAGATCAATTTAATCAAATCTCCCCTGAGGAATGACCTCACTACTGGTTCCTGGAGCACAAATGGGAGTTTCCACTTTCTCCGAGTGAAGTCCAGCCTTGCATCCATCACAAGAAGACGAATTACCTCATATAAAGATTTGGTAGTAATGAGATGGGATGTCGTCTGCTCGGTTCAGCCAATCAGCTTGCTTTAATACGATCAGTCTGGATATGGCGCAACCTGTCACACCACATGGCTGAGTAAACTCTAATGTAATGCTGTTATGCTGGATAGTGTGTCTTGAGAATGTAGGGCGCGTTAACTAAGGTAAACCTCTGTATCAGAGCTTGTGTTGTTCTCTTGTAATTTTGTTTTCATTTTTTTTTTTAAATGGGTTCAGTTTTGTTTCTAGACGTCTGCATTTGGCCACATTACAAGGCCTGTGTATCAGTGACTGTCCAGTAATCAATAAGAGCAACACATTAACTGCTGCAATTCAGGGCCTTCCGAGTGGCGCAATACTCACCCTATCATCATCTGACCAGGAGTCAATAAAGCAAACGTGGCTATGCTGTCTGGATCATACCACTTGGGACATACAGTATACTCTTTTCACCGTCAATCACTGCAACACTAGCCAGTTATGGACATCCTTGAGCTCATATACAAATACAAAAGATGGGAAAGAACTTCAACACAAAATAAAAAGGCTTTGACTAAATGAACATTATTACTATTGCTATAACTGTTTTATGTATGTTGTTGGAAACAGAACATGTTAATTTTACATCCTTAAATTTACATTTTACAAAATCTGTGTGCACTCAACTACCGCCTGATGCTACTCAGTTTATGATTCTACATCGTGCACACATTACACCTGCTCTCAGAAATAAGATAAAGCCCCATGTATCCCCAGCCTGTTGCAAATGTTAATCTGAGAATGGGACCCTTCTCTATTGTTTTTGGTCATGTGTTAAACTGCAGAGTTATTGGTCTAGTTTTGTGTAAGATCAAGGTGTTATTTTTGATGTTCCAGTTAAGTTGGATCCTATGTGCCTCATTCTTGGCCTTCCAGATACTCGTATTGTAAATACCATGCATAGGAGGTTATTCGACTTACTGACCTTTGCAGCTAGAAAAAATGTCTTGTTGTTCTGGATTAAGGACACTGCTCCAACTGCTCCATATTATGGATGCCATTCTTAATTAATAAATTCTTTGCATGTCACAGTTTTCTGATAAGATCTGGGACCATTATTTTACATTTATTGGACCTTTGTTATCCTCCTCTGTATTACAGGGATTACCTAATCCCAGTGTAGAAATACTATTTTTGTTTGTTTTCATATATATTTGCTTATCTATTTATTAATTTCAAGTCTCTTTATAGTTTTTTCTTTCCGCTCATGCTCATGTTTTTTTTTACAAATAAACACATGAGACAGGAGGCTTCTTATATCATAAGGTTAATAATAATTTAACTTTAAAACTGTACAGTGAAGAATTAAAAAGGAACATTTGTAAAAATTAAATCATACGTAAAGGTACACTACATTCACGAATCCAAGTGAAACATTCAAATGTAAGTACTGTGCAACCAGTTTGTTTAAGAGTATTAAAGATACAGTTTAGTCGCCTTTTGTGTGAATGAAGGAGACTAATTTTTCTATTTTGGAATAGTGTAAACTAAAATTTATGATGAAGACAAGTTTTATCCTGTGTTCTTCCATATCATTATATTAACAAAGCCTCAAGGGACAAGTAAAACTACATCTGTCACAGAGTCTCTATACTGTACATCATAAATATGCAACAAAACAGGATCCTTTTAATGAGTGTTTCTAAACACAGCGTTAGAGCTCACGATTTAAGAATTTGACTGATGACACCATCTTCCACAAGTGCACAGCACACCTGAAGTAATAAAGCAGATCATGTGCTGAGTTACCGCAATGTCAGTCCATAATCTGATTACTCTCTCTCTCTGTCTGCGTGGATCAAATAACAGTCAATGACTAAAAGAAATTACTCACATACACGCTCATGCTCACTGCTCAAAAACTTCAACCAATCCCACAGTCGTCTGCTATTATTACTTTTTGTATGTAAATATCCAAAATACCTCCTAATGAACTTAATCAGATATACCCACCGTATTTTAATTAGTCATTTAACCTGATTATGATAAGGTATTTAAGGAAGATGAATGAAGACTGCAAACACACCCCATATCGACCATGTCGACCTTGTATTTTTTGTAAATAGTGACAAAAAATTAAACTACACAACAAAATGCATCTAAAAGTTGCACATTTTTACCTTGCAGCATGTTTTTGGCAGCTTATTATTGGGGATGCAAATTATAATTTTATAAGTTATGACTTCTTTTTTCGTAGAACTTTTTGAAAGACAAAAAAATAAAACAAATATGATTTATAGAATGTCAGCATTATATACACTTTTGAGTAAAAAAAAAAAAAAAAGATTTTCATTCAGTCTACCTTTGCACACAATGTGTCCAGGTCATGTGTGAAAATAATACATCATACTCCCAGAACTGGAATATACCCCATACCATCAGAGAAGAAAACTCCAAAGATGTGATACCCTGGTCATTTACTGCATAAAGCTCATCAGCTGACTGCATTTTAATTGCTACATAACAAACCCTTTTTACCCTGACACACTCATCACTCTGGAATAGGTTCAATCTGGACTCATCAGACCACATGACCTTTTTCCATTGCTCCAAAGTCCAAACATTATGCTTGTTTGGTTTTTCTATGGCCACACAGCTGTCTAGTCCCAATTCTGTGAGTTCTCAACACTTTGTGTGTGTTTTAACATGCTCTTACTTCCACTATTAAACAAAGCTCTGGTTTTTTTTTCTGTTGATTATTTTACCATGCAACTTCACCAAGTGTTTAAGTAATTTCCATTAATGATTTTTTTCCCCCACACACATTTGTTTCACAAAGTTGATGGTTCAGCACTGTCCTTCCAAGTTTAGATAATGTTCTGAAGGGTTCCCTTTTTCAGTCATTTTAAAGGTCCTTAGCTGTTTAATTGGCTTCACGCAGCCCAATAATTTGGCCCTTCTGAAATGCCGACTTTTTTTTTTTTTGTGTGTGTGTGTGTGTGTGTGTGTGTGTGTGTGTGTGTGTGTAGGGACCATGGAGGCCAGTGGTGATTACCATTGTATTTATTCCGGTTTTACAAACGTGGTAGGACTTCCAGTCAACATTCACATGTGCATTCAAACACTACAGGCAATTCAAAAAAAAACACCATTTAGCTTAATCTGCATGTCTTTGAACTGTGGGAGAAAAGTCCCCGGGGGAAATCCACCAAGCATAGGAAGAACATGGAAACTCCATCCACACAGACGCTGAGGCGGGAATCGGACCCAGACCCTAGAGGTGCAAGGGGATAATGCTAACAACTCAACCACTATGTATTTATTTTTAATGTACTGTATAAAGCACCGTACCTCAAATGTACAGTACCTTGACCTAACATATTGTATTTATTTGCTAAATCTCTTGTATTAACAATAATATATTAAATATTAGACCTACATATTTAAAAACAAACATATAATTAATGATATGTTTAGTAATATAATAGTCTTTAATATGAATCTCATTGTAAATAAATTAAATGAAAAAAACCCGATTAACAGAATGTGTGACCTTTCATTTATTAAATCATAGAGTTTGAACTTTGAACCACAAATTTACCATTTAAAAAAAATCAGAACTCAAATATTAATGATATTAAGTATAAGGTGTAGCATTAATATATCAGCATAAATATAGGAAATACATATGATTTTTTTTAAAAACGTATGTATTCATATAATCTTGAAGTTCAGTACATGGATATTAAAATTTGCATGGTGAAAAAAAAACTTACACAATCATTTCCGCTGTTTGTGCACGACAGCATGTAAGCCCCACCCCTCGACTTTTCATTGGCTCTTGTCGTGTCACTCAGGTGGATCTTGAATCTGATTGGTTGGAGCCCAGTGACAGGGCGTGATGTGTTGCTAGCATTGCTGTCAGAACTGAAACCAAGACAGCCGAAAAAGAAACTAAATACTCAGAAAATACTTCAAGACAAGCCGCACCGAGTCCCATTCGCGGAAAGGAGGTGAGTATGTGCAAGACCAGGGGTTGTGTGCTAGTTTTATCAGCCTGTCTTTTTGTAAAATAGCAGGCCTGTGTGTGTGTGTTGTTAGCTTAGCTTTAGTGTAGTGTCAGTGGGGCGGACGATGTAAACAGTGGCGTCATGACAATTCATAAACAGCAGGAATAAGTGATATTAGTCATAAATATCGCATTTAAAGCATGTGGAAGGTTGGGTGGTGATTTTCTTGTCTCTGTAGACAAAGAGCTGAGTTCCTAAAAAACCTGAAGATGAAGATGTGGGAATTAATGCAGGTGTTGTCCATGTAGCTCCACTATAAGGTAAGATTACCTAATTATAGGAAATAATATTTTAAATTGATTAATTAGGAATATTGCAAATTGTAAAATCTCAGAAATTCTCCTGGTCAGCATCATTGCTTCATATTGGCTTTGGCCAGGGTTTCGCAACAGGAGCTCCTAAAATCCTGCAGTGTAACAACACAAGGGTTTTTAATAGTCAGACTATTAAAAATAGTGAATGAGCAAGACCTCCATTATGTGTTGTACCACCTAGTGGCACCTAGTCTGTTTTTGTGAGGGATTTGTTCTCCATTCTTATCCATTTACATCTATAGTATTTGGTCTAATGTTTGTGAGCTCTTAAAATAACCCAGAACAACATCTAAAAACCTGCAGGCTTCACTTGCTTAAGTTAAGGTCAATGGTCATAATTCAACAAGAAAAAAAGATGGAGACTGTAAAAAATATGGCATCCATGGGAGATTTTCATGGCAAAAGGCACCATCTCGCATTTGCCTTGATTATACCCCAAAACATTGGGGCAAATATTTTATTGACTAATAAGACAAAAGTTAAATCATAAAAAGAGCATTGTACTAACGGTCAAACATGGTGGTGGTAGCGTGATGGCCCGGGGCTGCTTTGCAGCTTTATCACCTGGATGACTTGCTATAATTGGTGAAATCATGAATTCTGTTTTCTACCAGAAAATCCTGATGGAGAATGTCCAGCCATCAGTTTCTGACCTCAAGCTCAAGTGCACTTGGGTTATGCAGCAGGGAAATGATCCGAAACACACAAGCAAGTCCAACACTCAGATAATCTATATTATGGTTCTGGAGCAGACTAGTCAACGTCCAAACTTAAATCCGATCGAGATTCTTAAATAGGGCCATTTATGCACGAAAACCCTGCAATGTGGATGAATTTTTTTTTTAAATCAGAGAAGATTGGGCCGAATTTTCTCCAAAGTGAGGTGAAAGACTGGTTGCCGGTTATCACAAACACTTGATTGCAGTTGTTGCTGCCAAGGGTGGCACAACTAGTAAGTACAAAATACAGATTTGAAATGATGATTTCCAAAACTACCTGGTCCTCTAGGGGGCAATTACTTTTCTGCGTAGGACCAGGTAGGTTTGGACAGCTTCTTAATAAATGAAATCATCATTTCAAATCTGTATTTTGTATTTATTAAGTTTTTTGTGTAATATTAAAATTTTATATATGTTCCAAAATCTAGTTGTAATCTTTCACAGAAGATAAAAAGAGACCAAATCGTTGTCCGGCGTATAGACTGCATCTTTTGCAAATCGCTGCAGGTGTGTAGACTGCATCTTTTTAAAGTCGTGGATATTTTCCAAGAAAGCACTTTCTGGCCTTTTTCACATACCTGAGCTCAGAGATGTCTATGATTACACAGTGCAGCTCTGATTGACCAAAGAAAGAAAATGTCATTCCTTTTAATTCCAGTTTTGCAGTCTTGCAGGCTTTTCGTATAGTCCAGATTTGTACTCCAGTCAGGAGAGCAAACTTGCAGTCGCAGAACTGGGTTTTTATTTTATTTACATTTTCATGTTAAAAATAAGCGTAGTGTTATAGTTTTCCTTCTTTGCAACGCCGCTAGCATCCTGACCTCGATCACTGAGCCCTTCATTTCTTCTTGTCCGTTCCATAGGAGGGATGGTGTGTGAGCGGTGTGTGTAGAGACAGACAGCAGCATGGCCGAATTTGATACAGAGTACCAGCGCCTGGAGGCGTCTTACAGCGACTCTCCTCCAGGAGAGGAAAATCTCTTGGTTCATGTACCAGAGGGCTTGAAATGTAAGACAACAAACAGTCTGGAAGCAACACGTTTATGATCTGTTTATAATATTTAGACAGTTTTTTTATGAAAGTATTATAAGGTTGACGTTATAAGCATGGACAAATGCTCTCTTTTTTTCCTTTTTCTATCAGCTCACTGGCATCACATTGAAAACTTGGACCTTTTCTTCCAAAGAATATCCTTTCTGATCTGAGGATTAAATGATCCTCATTCTGAAGTAAATATTATAAATTTAAACCACAGGAGAAATCTGGTTGTTTCTATATTAACGGGTAATTTAAAGGGACTAAACATAATATAAGCATCATAAATCTTTATAATTAACAGAATAAAAATCGAAGTTTTCTGACATGAAAAAGTACAGGATGAAACAAGTTGTTTTGTTTATTTTCTTATTTTCTGCTATTTAAAGACATTCCACAGCATTGAATGAAGCTTTACATAAATAAAATATATTTTATTCTCTGGCAAATGGTTTAAAAGGTCCAAAACTAAAGCATTTCAGGATGTGCTGTTCCAGACTAATAATCAACTTCAGGGTAGTCAGAGTAAGTGTGCTCTATCACACTCCTCTGTTGTGGATTGTTATTTGTTTGAGTCACCTTTAATGAGACATTTAAAGAGTTTTTCTTTAACTTTTGTTACGTCTATAATCTTCATCAGAAGAACGGATTCACTTGTATGCTCCTGGGAGAAATCTTCGAGCTTGTGTGAGTATAACTAGGTCAACCTTGTTTACAATACAACATAAAAGTATGCATTATGCGAGGTTTTACCACATCCCTTTCCCCTTTCTAAAAAAAAACAAAAAAACAAAAAAAAACATTGCAACTAGTAGCTAATGTTTTTTTATACCCTGTTATAAAACCCCAACTTCATTTCAGGCAATTGGTCTTTGTGGTGACGTTCACTGTTTTTCTGGCCAACTGTGTGGACTACGACATCCTGTTCGCCAACAAGTTTGTCAACCATACTGACTCATCCAAGGTGACTCTTCCTGATGCGTTTCTTCCCATGGACGTGTGTCATGATCGGTAAGTCAAAATGACTCGCTGTCATTCGTAGATGATTGAGGCTTTGTACATCATTTGGAAAATGTGCTCCTGTCCTTGCATTTTAGGATTCGTGATAACGTCTTGGTCATTTTCATACTGATTATATCCGGAGTGTTTTGGCTCCATCGACTGGTCAAATTTCTCTACAATGTCTGCTGCTACTGGGAGATCCGTTCGTTCTACATCAACGCTCTAAAAATGTCAATGGTGAGCAAACATACACAATAGAAATCTTTTCCAGATAGAGATCAGATTGTAAGATACAATGAGAGAGAGAGAGAGAGAGAAAGAGAATGACTGTAAGGAAATCCACTGCAAAAGATCTACTGTAACTAGCTAGAAACTTCTGGTCGACGATGACGTGTTCTTCTGTGTTCCTGATAGCCGACGTGATAAAGATGCTAAGCACATGCTAGGAGTGAAAGGAGAGATAACATTGTAATGTAAAGTAGCGGATTAGACAGTGAAAGCGTTTCTAGTGTAATTTTGTTCGCAGCACTGAGAAACTGATTTAGACCAAATAAAGGTTAAGAAAAGTTTAGAAAACTGTAGAGGAACATGAAATGCATAGGATTTAATTGTTATAAATAATAAAATAATGTTATAATGGTGAGTATGTTCAGTGGAGAATTCCACCTCACCTGTGTTTTGTTTAAACCTGTTTTTTGATTGACAGGCTGACCTTCCGTATTTCACCTGGCAAGAGGTGCAGGCGCGGATCATCGAGATCCAAAAAGAGCATCAGATCTGCATCCACAAAAAGGAGCTCACTGAGCTGGACATCTACCACCGCATCCTGCGCTTTAAGAACTACATGGTGGCGATGGTGAACAAGTCCCTGCTGCCCGTCCGTTTCCGTTTGCCGCTCCTGGGCGATTACGTCTTCTACACGCGCGGCCTCAAGTACAACTTCGAGCTGATCTTCTTCTGGGGTCCCGGCTCTCTTTTTGAGAATGAGTGGAGTCTCAAGTCCGAATACAAGCGCGGGGGGAACCGCCTGGACCTGGCCGATCGCCTGAGCTCGAGGATCTTGTGGATCGGCATAGCCAACCTGCTCCTGTGCCCGGTCATTCTCATCTGGCAGATCCTGTACGCCTTCTTCAGCTACACAGAGATCATAAAACGTGAGCCGGGCAGCCTCGGGGCTCGCTGCTGGTCACTGTACGGGCGCTGCTACCTGCGCCATTTTAACGAGCTTGATCACGAGCTTATGTCTCGCCTCAGCAAAGGCTACAAAGCTTCGTCCAAGTACATGAACTGCTTCATGTCACCTCTGCTCACGGTGGTGGCCAAGAACGTAGCTTTCTTCGCGGGGTCCATATTAGCCGTGCTCATCGCTTTGACCATATACGATGAGGATGTGCTGGCTGTAGAGCATGTTCTCAGCAGCATCACACTCCTCGGGGTTTGCGTTACAATCTGCAGGTATGTAAAGTATCATATAGCCAGAAGGTTTTGTTTTACACATTTGTTTTACAATATTACAAAATATTGCCTTTTTTTTTTTTTTATTTATTAGGTCGTTTATTCCTGACAAGCACATGGTGTTTTGTCCAGAGCAGCTGCTCAAAGTGATCCTTGCGCACATCCACTACATGCCGGACCACTGGCAAGGCAACGCCCATCGTTACGAGACCAGAGACGAGTTTGCTCAACTTTTTCAATATAAAGCCGTAAGACACTCCCATCCAGGATATTTTTATGAAAAGCGTTTCTCGTACACAAAGACAGATATTTAAATTTAATAAAGAGCACTAAAGGTGGCATTTTCATAGAACTAGGAAACAAAAACAAAAAAACAACAGGGGAAAGCTACCATCCAACAAGGATTTAAACCCTACAGGAAGGAGAGATTTGTAATTTGTAATGCAATTTGTAAATCTGAAATCTTAGTTGGTCATTTTTAACCCTTCCGTAAAGAAACAGGCAGGTAAACGTGTCATCTCCTCCTACTGTTCTTCCTCATCCTGTGTTGCAGGTGTTCATCCTGGAGGAGCTGCTCAGTCCCGTCATCACACCCTTCATCCTCATCTTCTGCCTGCGCCGCAAATCTCTAGAGATCATCGACTTCTTCCGAAATTTCACCATCGAAGTGGTGGGCGTGGGAGACACCTGCTCTTTCGCTCAGATGGACGTCCGACATCACGGCCATCCAGCGGTGAGTTTAATCCGAACCCTGCGTTTAGGTTTTTATAGTTATAAATATAAAGCCTTTGGTTTTATACATATTATAAACACTACAAAAAAATTTAAAACGTTACCATGTTAATTGATTATGCGGAGTCAGTTAGATTAACTCTTATTTCTGTCATTTAATTTTATTCTAATAATATAATTTCAGTGGATGTCTGCGGGAAAGACAGAAGCCTCGATCTATCAGCAGGCAGAGGACGGGAAGACCGAGCTGTCACTCATGCATTTCGCCATCACTAACCCTCAGTGGCAGCCTCCGCAAGAGAGCACGCATTTCATCAGCCAGCTGAAAGAGAAAGTGCACCGCGAGGCCACTGGGGGGCAACAGGGGAACGCAGCGGAGAACCTCACATCTGCTCACTCGCTGCAGTCCGAGTCTGAGGTGTGTGTGAAATTTAACGTTTTACATACAAGAATGAATTTAAAAGATTTTTTTTACAACATATTATGAAAAAGGATATTTCAAATGATAATAATACAGAACACTGGGGCAATGAAGGCCACCAGTTATAGTGGTAACAGTAAACTTGCACTAAAACGCCCTCTAGTGTTCAATATAGAGATAATCGAGCTGTACAAGGCAAAAATCACTGCACGTGTCAGTGTTATGACTTTTGAAATTTTAATTATGCTATAAAGTCTTACCAGTACAGCATCAATATTCTTAAACCTCAGGAGTCTTGCATCACTTCTTTCATGAAACAAGCTAACCTGTGTGCTCTTTATCCTCAAAGCCTCGAAGTCTCGTCGCTAACCTCCTGGCTGGACCACCGTCCTTGGCCTCGCTGCACCTGGGTCGAGACGGCTCCATTATCAATCACTTTTCGATGGGAATGAGTGACGGTGCGTCGGCTTTGCGCTCCCTCTCGCCCGTCAGCACCAGTTTGCACCTGAGGGCCAGCTACCCGTCTGCCAGGCTGCCCCGTCCGGACCATCCTGCTGTAGCAGCAGGCAGAGCCATGGCTGGCTCCGGGTACTCACTTTGCCCTGATTGTAGCAAACTAAAAAAGCCTCTGTTTTTTTTTTTTTGTTTTGTTTTTTAATAAGAAGCAAAAGTTATGTTTTTTTATGTTTATCATTACACTCTATTTTGTTAAATGGAATCAGTACTAATAAGTATTCTCTCTCTTTCTCTCTCTCTGTGTTTCAGGACTGATGCTCGCACTGTCAGTTCAGGAAGCAGTGCTTGGGAAGGTCAGCTGACCAGCATGGTCCTATCAGAATACGCCTCCACAGAGATGAGCATTCACGCCCTGTATTTGCACGAGGTAAAGCATACAGCTGTGTATTCTTTTATAAACGTTCACTAGCTACATTAGCCCTATGTTGTTCTGACAGTCTTATACATAACCTTTTTAATGCTCAGATGCACAAGCAGCAGTCCCGTGTCGAGATCTCACGCCACACGTGGCACAGACAGGAGAGCGACGAGAGCAGCGAGAGCACCCACGAATACGCGGAGGCAACGCGCAACTTGCCTCGATCCAACACTTTCCCCTGCAACACCGCTCCCAACCAACAGGGGGCCACAGTCCAGAGCAGCGTCAGTCAGTATGGGGGAACATCAGGTATTACCACATAGTTCTCAGTAGGTTTGTTGCATATGTTTATATGCACAAACGGTCCTTAATAGTAATTTCAGATGTAGTAACTCTTTACATGAGCGTTTCTCAGTAATAAGCCGATTAGTAATTTCAAGAGAGCCTAGTGACTTAACGAAAATATGTCAATATTCTCACTGGCGGAGGTGCTCGGGTTCAGCGCACGGCCCGGATGCCGATGGGAGGCTGGGAGGAGGAGCCTGTAGCTGAGGAGGGTTCTGAAGATGATCTACCACCACATGTTCATAAGGTAAAACAGGAAACTTCTGCAAATGGCATCATGTACAATACATCTTCAGATGTTTAAGGATACTTGAGCATTTTACTGATTAGGTTTTGTGCCTTTTTTATATTTTAATTTTTTTGCGCAGGTGACATGATGAAATTCCCCAACCTTCATCTTAACGAAGAAATAAAATAAGAACACTGAACAGTGGGAAATGTATTTATTCACTCTCTGATAGCACTGACATTTACAAATGTACAAATGACTTTGAGATAAATCAGTGGGTAATTAATTATCATCACCATCATCATCTTTGTGCTCGTCTAATGCAATTATAACAATATTAGCTAGGTAAAGGGAAAAATTGGATATTTGAAAAAATATATTATTATTAAGGAATTCTGATTACGCAAATGGAAATGCGTAATGTTGATGACATGATCACGCTTAAACCTGATATCCTTAATCTTTTGTTTGATGATTTTAAAATCCAGATTAAATGTAAACATTAATTTTACAGACATGTACGCTGAGATCTGCATGTTATTACGCTCCCTCTCTCTAAAGTTTGCACACATCAGAATGCACTTTAGCTTCTTGTTAAATCCAAAGGATGTTTGAAGCATTTTTTTCATACACATTTCATTGTGTGCCACACTGTATGTATGTATGTATGTATGTAAGAAATCCAGTGAGGATTTGTGGTTAGAGTCGTAACTGGTGCTCAAGTACGTCATAAAATATAATAGTGATTTACCGAGATAGAGTCTCAGAGTGGTTAAGCTTCGAAAATCATTGTCATAGGATTATTTTTTTTTTTTTATGTACAGACATGTATGAAAAAAAGCTGTATTTGTGCTTATGTAAAAACAAAAAAATATATCTCTGAAATGCAGCCGGTGCATGAACATGTTAAATCATTTTACCAGGCGTAACTAACTTATGAGCTATACAGTTATGTGTATATTTTTTTTTGCATTGTTCATTTTGTTCTTTTTATAGATTTAAGTTGTAATAATGTAAATTTGTACAGCTGTAAATTCATTATAATGAGGTGTTCAAGAAATTGTGCATTCATACCCTTCTTTGTGTGGAGAAATCGTTCTTTAACTGGATTGTCCTTAATTCATTTTGCTTTAAAGTAATCTGGATGTAAGTTTAGAATACTTGGTAATGTAATACTTAAGATACTTAATGCAGCTCACAGAATATCAGTATTTTATAAACCAGAGTTTACTGTGATAAGGAAAAAATGCTTCCTCGGTCAAGGGGAGGAAGAAATCATGAGACCTAAAAATGAACCTGTGTTTAGTTTATGTAAAGGTGCAACTATAAATTATTATAGAGTACAGGTGTAGAAGAGCAAGTGGGATTCAGTAGGAGTGTACGGTGAATCTCAGGTTGAAGGTTTATGGATGATTACTGTACTTAATAAATATTAGCTTTCACCACGACAGGGTTAGGGAAAGAAAGAAAAACAAAAAGCTATCGCCCGAACAGGGACTTGAACCCTGGACCCTCAGATTAAAAGTCTGATGCTCTACCGACTGAGCTATCCGGGCGCTGTAGAGCCAAAGGGAACCGGGGTCATTTTTATTCACAAAAAAACGAGGGATTAAAAAAAAAAAAAAAAAAAAAGATGTTCGCCACAGTTGTGTGTAATCAATATAGTCCTATAATATTAAGCTTTATTCGTAAACTTTTACTTAGTGAGCGATATCTCTGCACACATTAGACCAAACCTTAAATAAAAGCATTTTCGACACATGAGTTAGCCCTTTTTGCTAACTACTGCACGGCCCGCATGCCGATGGGCAGCTGGGAGGAGGAGCCTGTAGCTGAGGAGGGTTCTGAAGATGATCTACCACCACATGTTCATAAGGTAAAACAGGAAACTTCTGCAAATGGCATCACGTACAATACATCTTCAGATGTTTAAAGATACAGTGGAACCTTGGATTACGAACATACTTCGTTCCGGAAGCTGGCTCGTATTTCAAAACACTCGTAAACCAAAACCGAATTTTTCCATAGGAAATAATGAAAACTCAGATTATTCATTCCACAGATCCCCCAAAAAATAAATACATAAAAACAATTAACAAAAAATATAAAGTAAAAATAAAATAAAACTCGGTACTCGTAAACCAGTGGCGGCTGCAAGCTTTTGAAACAGGGATGGCTCATATTAGGCCTTCATCATAAAATTAATTATGTTCTTTGCACTTTTTATGCCTTTTGTATGCCCTGTCAAAGTTACCCAGATCCCCAAAACCCACGTTTGACCAAACACATCCCATTCCCTGAGAAAGTTTCGTCAAAAGGCATGGCCAGTCAGCCAGTTCACCTTGTCATACCAGGAGAGCTTAAAAGACCTGTTATTTTTCCCTGATTTTTGCACCAGATCAATCTTGGGCGTTGGTCTGCCCTGCCGTTTAATTCTGAGTCTCTTCTTGTGAGGAAGACTACTAAATGGTTTTACCAAAAGCAGGTCAACAATATTAGCACCGCCTGTGTCTGCCATTATGCACAGCTTGCTAGCTGGCTAGTTTTTCCTTCCACAAGCCACTTTAATTATATGAACGAACTAACTTTACAATGCTGAAACAAGAAGCAAAGTCAAGAACGCTATAATACGTTTTTTTTTTATTATTTAAAGAATGATTTGTACAAACAAAAATGGTTTATATCACCAGCAAACAATACAGAGTGCAGCAGTTTGTACCATGTCTGTAGCACTGATGTATACTTAAGGCATGCTGTCAATCAAAATAGGGGTTCCACCCTTTAAACAGCTCCTCCAATCATCACACAGCAGCCCAGAGTCCTGGCCTGCCCACTGCTCCATTCCCCCCAGATAAGCTGAGCTTCCCTGGAAGTGACAATTTTGGTGCATTTATCCAATTACCGTCCAGCTTTTCTGCATTAAAAAAAAGCTCCTCTGTGCTTGTCCATAAAGCTCCAGTGAAGCTGGGCTTCAGGAGGGTTTAACGCGCTGTGCTGCACGGAAATGTATAACAAGAAAATCGCGTCAAACAATCTACAATAAATACCTGATTCTGAACGAGCTAGTCATGAAGTTGAACGCGTTCTAGCACACTTTTTTTAAAACCAATATAAATACGACAGTGTATATATGAGCATTTTTTTTCTGACATAGTAGAGGAAGCTGAGCTTCCCTTGTGGTCTTAGAACAGCAGCCACTGTCGTAAACTAAGTCAAAATATATTAAAAATCCTTGCTCGTCTTGCGGGAAACTTAAAAACCGTGTTACTCACAATCCAAGGTTCCACTGTACTTGAGTATTTTACTGATTAAATTTTGTGCCTTTTTAAATTTTTTGCACAGGTGACATGATGAAATTTCCCAACCTTCATCTTAACAAAGAAATAAAATAAGAACACGGAACAGTGGAAAATGTATTCATTTACTCTCTGATAGCACCGACATTTAAAACCAGTTGCCATTTCAATATATGATAAACAAATTACTTTGAGATAAATAATTATCATCATCATCATCATCGTGCTCGTCTAAAGCAATTATAACGATAGTAGCTAGGTAAAGGGAAATAGGATTTTTAAAAATGATTATTATTTTTATTATTATTATTAAGGTATTCAGATTATGCAAAAGAATATGCGCAATGTTGATGACATAATCACGCTTAAACTTTTTTTTTTTACAGATATGTATAAAATAAACCTTTGTTTGTGCTTATGTAAAAGCAAAAAAATATATCTCTTAAATGCAGCTGGTGAACATGATAAATCATTTTACCAGGTATAACTAACTTATGAGCTATACAGGTATGTGTAGTAAAAGTAGGCCTGTGTTAAAGGTGTATGAATGATTACTTGAATGAATTTTTGCTTTCACTACGACAAGGTTAGGGAATTTAAAAAAAGCTATCGCCCGAACAGGGACTTGAACCCTGGACCCTCAGATTAAAAGTCTGATGCTCTACCGACTGAGCTATCCGGGCGCTCTGGAGCTAAGGGGGATGGGTGGTCACTTTTATTCACAAACCAGAGAGGGAAAACGCCGAGACGTTCGTTACAGTTGCGTACAAAAATAAGCAAAGCCTTATTATGGACTGCACATATTAGTCCAAGCATGAAAAAAAAGCATATTCGACACATCGATTTAGTTCTTTTTTGCTAACTACTGAAAAACTTCCGCCATGTTTGAAGGTGTACACGTTGTCACCGAGCGTTTAAAGGTGCCCTCTAGCGGATGGACGTAAAAAAAACAGAACCGCATCCAGGCGCTAGAGGGCGACAGGGATCTTATAACTTGCAACCGAGTGATTAAAATATCCTCTGTCGCCCTCTAGCGCCTGGATGCGGTTCTGTTTTTCCACACTTAGTTAAAAGCGGTTACCAAGTCTTTCTTAAGGAAAGGTGGCAAACTAATAAATTATTTTGTATACGTTACTACATTATAATAATAATAATATTAAATCATCATTAGCAATGACCTTTTTTGGGGTCACCTTTATTCATGATATACATTACTGCATAATATAATTTATTCTTTGCATTAATTTAATGCTCAATTAATTTAAAACTCCAGGTTTGGAGTGTTGGCAAGAGTTAGGCATTTAATCCCCCCCCCTCTTTTTTTCCATGAGCTGTAAGCCATAAACGTAAAATAAAAAAATTAAAAAACTGACGAAATATTTACAGCTTTTTGAATTAAATAGAAATTGGCATTTTAAAAACTTTTGATCTTCCAGACGCAAAACACAAGCTTGAAATATTAAAATATTTATTGAACATAGAAAAGCTACAGTTTAATCAGTGTAATATAATATAAAATCTATAGATCTAATATTTAAAAAACAAAACAAAAGACATGATCACACGTTCTTGTGCAGTATAATGGTGGTTCTATACAGATTCCAGTGCAAATGTTTAAAACAAAAACAAAAAAATCTAAACAAACGGAAGCTACACACAACTAAACACCTGTGAGCAGATTTACAGACCATCCGAGTGAGAAACATTGTAGAAAAAGGTCACTTAAAAAAAAAAAAAAAAAACACATTCAGGTGGTCATTTATGGTTAATCTGAGGTTGGAGTATAAAAGCATATAAAAAAAATAACTTATAATAAAATGATCAAGTAGCTTTAACACACTCCGGTAACAGAACACTGGCTCAGTGTTGTTGCATTCATCTGTCAGTTTTCCTCGGAAAAGAAAACGTCGCAGGGGAACCTATAGAGGCAGAAACACATTATTATTAATAATAATAATAATGAGAAAAAGAACATTATTAATACACAACACAATGTATCAAATAAAACCCTTACACTTTACACCCGGGTGTTTAAAACGCTTCACAGAGTGAGATGTGACTGACAGCACAAGAGGATGAACCCGTGATTTAAGCGTGCAAGCCGGCCGAGCCCTTCACTCACCTACAGGCCACATGTAACCTGGCGACAAACAACGCAAATACAGCCAGGATCTATTCTCATGCAACCATTTCTGTCGAAATCCCATCATATCGGGGAGACTCCGTCTCCGCTCGTCTCGGGGGACTGCAGGACGGAGGGGAGAGAGTGAGCGCCGGGAGCAAGACGTCCAACGGATCCATCCGTCTTGTGTAATCAGTCACAGATACTCCATAAATGTAATTTATAATTTATCATGCTTTTAAATGCATTACTACATGGAGCGAAAAAAAAAAACCCAAACATCCCTTTTATGTAAAGCAACCGCTTTACAACTCTATGTATGTTGGATAAGACTATAATAACAGGCAGCAGGACTGTACGTCTGTGTAAGGGGAAGAACGAAGACAAAACATGAAGTGCGTGTTCTATCCGTTGCTCCCACCTGGACGAACAGCTCCTAAGCGCTGCTGGACGCTCTCCAGGTGATGGATGTAGTCAGTGAGAGAGCGTTCCTGCTCCTGTGATGGGGTGTTAGTGCGCTCCGACGGTGCCAGGATGCTGCTGGAGTAACCTCTGGGAGGGCATGGGACACAAAACAAAGATGTCAGGTGAAGTAGTGGGGGAGGAAAGAAAGAAAAGAAGAAGAAAAAAAAAAAAGCAAGTGCTTTGTTTAGTAATGAACTGATAAATATTTACCCATTATGAAGTCTGAAAGGAGATTTAACCGGCGGCACCAGAGGAGAGAGCGCAGTGCGCTGGGAGAGAATGTGGTCACGGGTGGGAGGGGAGGAGTTAAACGCGCCTCCGGACTGCTGTGGCTTCAGAACCTCGCACCTAATAACTGGTGTGGAAAGCAAGCAGAAGAATTGTGTTGTAAAATAAATAAAATACATTTTGATGGTACAGTTGTGTTCAAAATTATAGTGTTGAAAAAAGTGAGTAAAGCTCCATATCCATATAATAACTTTTAATTTAAATCACACAAATGCATTGGACTCCCTGCACGCTCTTTTCTGAATCACAACATGGAGAAAAATATGCTAAATGTATTATTAGTTTATAGAAAGTGAAGAAAAACAAATATTAGTTTGTTAAAAAAAAAAAAAATAGCAGTGTCGTCACTCATCTTTACAAAGTGATAAATTTACAGTTTAAACAAAAATGCTTGAAATTTGATCTTCCTTGTGCATCTCTGAACTAATATTTAGTTGTATAACCATGGTTTCTGAGAACTGCTTCACATCTGTGCTGCATGGAGTCAACCAACTTCTGGCACCATTGAACAGGTATTCCAGCTCAAGAAACAGTATTTTTATTGTCAGGCCACATGTTTTTTATTAAGGTCAGGGGATTGGGCTGGCCACTCAATAACGCCAATCTTGTTGGTCTGGAACTAAGATGTTGCTCGCTTACTGGTGTGTTCAGGGTCGTTGTCTTGTTGATACACCAATTTCAAGGGCATTTCCTCTTCGGCATGAGGCAACATGACCTCTAGGTATTCAGATGTACTCAAATTGATCCATGATCCCTGAAATGTGATAAATAGGCCCAACACCATAGTACGAGAAGCATCCCCATATCATGGTGCTTGTACCTCCATGCTTCACAGTGTACTGTGGCTTGAGTTCAGTGTTGTGTGACAAACCCTCTAGACCCAAAAAGGACAATCTTGCTTTCATCAGTCCACAAATAATTGCACTATTTCCCTTTAGGGCAGTCAATGTGTCCTTGTGTGCGAACTGTAACCTCTTCAGCACATTTTTTTTTTCAATAAATGGGACTTTGCGGGGGCTTCTTGCTAATAGCTTTCTGGTTTTGGTCTCCATTTTAAAGCATTTGATATCATTTTAGCAAAACAACCCATCATTTTCTGCACTTCTGCGTTTCCCACCCTATCTCTAACCAACCTTTGAATCAAAGTAGGCTGTTCTTCTAAACAATGTCTGGAACGACCCATTTTACTTTCAGAGAGAAATGCACAGGACAACATTTTCTGCATTTATCCTTGATTTTTTTTTTTTATCCTTGAATTAGTTTGACACCTGTTTTTCACAGAATAATTTACCTCTCCAATTGAACTCCACTTTGTTCTCAAGTCCGCCAAAGTGAGTCTTATAAGTCTTTGACAGGAAAATACAAATGTAATACAACAGTGTTGTAACAGTGTCGTCTCTGCGCCTTTAAATCGGGAGGAGAATCCCAGACGCTATTTCGTGTCAGAAAATGTCTGCCCTGATTGTAAATAATTCTAATTTTGTAAAATCCTCAACAAGAGAGTTCACAGTCTAATACAGTGAAAAACATCTATATCATCGTGCTCCTGGACTGATTTATTGAAACAGGTGAGGCCGACACATTTCTCCAGCACCCCCACACACTATACCGGACTTTAGACACTCGCTTACACACTGAAAATATTGTATATAATTGTAAATACTGGTGCACTGCATTGTCCAATTTTTTTTTTCATAATCCATGAGAGCTACTTCCGCAATTTGTATCTCTGAATGTTTGTAGAACCGCGGTCTGTTCATATCTGTAGAAATTCGTAACTTGCACATATCTGAATCCATCACCAGGTGGGACGACGCACAGTAAAATCACAGCTTATTTAATTATTTTCCCCACAATCTCACCTGTACTGTTAGTGACCACGCTTGATACGGAGCATCTTCTCGTAGCCCTCTGCCACTTCCTGGTCAGAAACTTAAGCCTGAGGGGGAGGGGGCAGACGTTAAGCAGTAGCAAATCATTTTGAATATCAACACATTGAATATTTTTCCTTAAACAACTCCATCAGGAAGGTCTGGTCTCTCTCTCCTCCCCCCCTTTTTTCTACCTGAAGATGGCAATGAGGGCTCTGGAGGCGCTCCTGAAGCGGCTGATTGGTCGGGAGGTTTGTGCGACGAACGACGGCTGAGCGCCCATGCGTGCTATCAGGGCCAGCGTGGCCTGCTCACAGTCCTGGAAGCCCCCAAGCAGCAGAAGCAAGTAGCGCTTCTGATACACCAGAGATTTCCGGTAGCTCTCCGCCCTCAGGTACTTTTCATACAGTCTCTGGACCTTCAGGAGGGGAGAAGACAAACGGAAGGGTGAGGGTGGTGTAGTGTGGTGCATTCCACTCTCAAGGGCTCGATAATATAAAAGCACAAATTAATTTCAAGTTTAATACCCAGATAACGTGTATAGGAGGGAAAAAAAAAAAAAAAAAAAAAAAGCCAATGGGTGAAGCTACTACAGAACCTGGGGACTTTGACATTACCTTGTTGTTGCTGTAAAGGTCAGCGATTGGTCGGTTCTCGTTCCTGGCCGTGGCCTTCACGAGCTCGTCCTCGGCTTTGCGCAGAGCAGCCTGCAAGGCCGCCTTCTCCTTCTGCCAGAACAGTTTTTCTGATAACACAGACGGGTCTAGCTGCACTGAAGACTTCTCCTTGAAAAGACATTATTAATATTACCATCAACATACAGGATCTAGTGACCAGGCTGCACTTTTGAATAAAAAAAATAATAAAAATAGTAGGATAAGAGGATAAGACCCGCGTACCTGTTCAGTGCGTTTGAGGTTTTGCAGGTCTCTCTCCAGACAGGACATGGTGTGCTTAAGGGAGATCCTCTCCTCGCTCAGAGCTGCGAGACGCTCCGCCAGCTCAGAGTTCTCCTTTAATACACGATCCAGCAGCGAGGAGGAGGAGGAAGAGGGAGACTCCTAAAAAATTTATATGTACAGATAAATAATGTACTTCATCGGTTGCATGCATAGAATTGTTGGAAAGCGAGGGGTGTGTGTGTGTGTGCGCGCAGGCATGTAACCTGTGTGGGAGTGATGTGGGTGCTGTTGGTAGTGTGAAGGTCCCTTTGCAGGCGTTCTGAGGTGAGCTGCTTCTCCTGCTGCTCCAGGTCAGCCAGGGTCTGCTGCAGCCGTCTCAAACGCTGCTGATCTCGTTCTCGCAATGTCTCCAGTTCCAGCTGCGCAGGAGACGAATTATTTACACGTCAAGAGTTATTTTTGTAAGGCGTACGTATAAATAAATATTCATGCCAAATTATGGACATTCCATACGCACCAGTTTCTCTTTAGTGTGCTCCTGACGCCGCTCCTTGTCCTCCAGCTCCTGTTGCTCGCGCCGCCTCTGCCTTTCCCTTTGCATCTCCCTGACTCTGTCCTTTTCTTTCACCTCTCTCATCTTCTCCTTCACGGCATCCAGTTCCGCCTGAAGCTGAGATGCTCGGTGTCTCTCCGTCTCCAGGGTGCGGCCCACCTCCGCCCGCTGGGCCTGCAGGGCCTCCAGAGCAGAGCGCAGCCTCTTCACCTCCTCCTGTCCCCTCTGAGTGTCCTGCTGCGCCGCTTCCTCCTGCCTGCGCTTTCCCTGAAGCACCTGAGCCTGCAGACGGCCCACCGTGGCGGCGAGCTCCTCGGCCTGGCGTCGCTCCTGCTCCAGCTGTGCCCTCAGCTCCTGGATGAACTTCCTGTCGTCGACGCTCGACGCTTCCTGGGAGCGAAGCTTCTCCTCCAGGCGGCGTGCGTGCTCCTGGGACTGGTGCGAGAGTGTGCGGGAGAGTTCGGCGGCGCGTGCGCGCTCCTCATCCAGGCGCGAGAGGGCTAGCTCTGTGCGCTCGCGCTCCTGGGCCAGCAGCGCTTCACAGCGGGATTGTTCGATCTGGAGCTCGGCACGCAGGTTACTGACGGCGACGCGCTCCTGCTCCAGCGCGGAGTTTAGCTCATTCAGGCGGGTTGCGTGCTCGCTCAGGGAGGTACGCAGAGACTGCAGAAACAACAACATGTAGAATTATGTAGAAAAAAAATGTAATAAAAAGATTAGCGGGCATTAAACTGAAGTGTTTAATTCCTCCTGAACCACAACAATTTGCCAAAATTACAACTATAGTGGAACCTTGAATTACGAGCATAATTCGTTCTGGAAGCGGGCTCATATTCCAAAACACTCGTCAACCAAATTGAATTTTCCCCCCCAAAAAAATGGAAACTCAAATTATATAAAAATAAAGTAAAAAAAACAAACAAATTAACCTGCACTTTACCTTTAAAAAAAATAATTAATAAAGAAAAATAAATGCAGACAGATGCATGTTTCTGTTTGTGCGCACAGGCGCTGCGTGTGTGTGAGAGAATCTAAAGTAAGCTCCCGATCTCCCTTATCATCTTAAAATATGTTTTGCACACACACGGTCAGTGTTATAGTAAACAGTACATGCCTGCACGGATGTTGATTATACCAGTAAGACTCAGGGGAGACGATTACCCACAATTCCGCAGTGCAAGAGAGAAAAACCAATGTGATCAGTTGTGATCACGTGACGCTCAGCATCAAAACAAGAAGCGGATGCGTGATACATGATACTCTGTACTCGTAAACCAATTCTTGTTCATTTGAAATTAATTAATTGTGCACCTCTTGGGCGTGTGCGTGTTCCTCCTGTGCTTGCTTGCTGCTGAGTCGCTCGTGATTGAGTTCTTCCTGGAGCTGCGTCACCCTGGTCCGCTCTCGCTCCACCTCCTCCATGCAAACCTGACGCTCCTGCTCTTCACTCTCCAGTTTCAGCCTAAAGAAATCATTTCATTTTTAATTTGTACACATTGCTCCTGATGTAAATAATACAAACAATTCTCTCAGTTTGTGCCTGCTACGTAACAGCCTAATATCCACTATTTATGGTGGATCAATGGGTTTGAGACCCTTTTTTGGGGGGGAGATTAAAACTGCTTGGGAGAAAGACCTTAATTTGACACCGTCAGACGATACATGAAACATAAATCCTCACGCTCGCCCCCTTATAAGTGAAGCTCTCTCACTTCTGTCTAGATTTCTGTGATGAATGAAAAAAAGCTAAGCCTTAATTTGGAAAAATTCTGGGGGGGTGTGTCTTCCAAACTGAAAGTCTTGCATACTAAATTGCAATCTTGAACCAGACCCCTGATCTTTTGCTTCCCACCTGGCCTGTCACCTCACCTTCCAAAAGATATTATGTCCCGTTTGTCCCCAGAGAAGATTCATTACTCAATCTGTAATTCAGACTTGAAATTTCAAGAGGTTTATCTAAGGGTTTATGAAAGACAGATAATTGTACAAGTGTGCATTTAAACACTTGGTTTACTTGATGTTTAAAAATCAATAAAAAATATTGTTGAAAGGAATTTCTATACACGTCTCATTGATCCGAATACGTCAGTTACCGTAGCTTGTGGATCTGAGCCTGCAGCTCCTCTTGCATTTTACTGGACGAATGCAGCTGCTGAGCGCGCTCCTCCAGCTCCATCTTCATCTCTACCACCAGCTTTTGCTCGGCCTCGAGCTGGCGACGCTGACCTGTCGACCTGGTCTGTTCCTCCTGTAGGACACTCCGCAGGTCCTGAGACGCTGTTTGCTCCTGCTGTAGCTGCCTCTCCAGCTCGCCAACTGCCCCCACACATGCACACAAATATATATATATATATATATATTACCGCTATTATTGGGGTCAATCATGATATCATTTTGATATGAGATTTCTAAATCATATTGGGGATGCAAACAAGGACAAACTCTAAAAACTTCTAGTTTAATGCACGTAAGATTAGTCACCCTGTTTGTGCAGCTGCTGCTGCTTCTGTATGCTGTTCTCACGGACAGCACTGAGCGAGCTCTGCAGCTCTCGCAGCTGCTCCTGACTCTGTAGCGTGCAGGCGTGCAGCTGCTCGTGCAGACTACGGATTTCAGCCAGGAGACTGTTTCGGTCTGCACTTAGCAACTGCTCCAGAGTCCTCCTCTGCTGCTCCTCCTGAAAGACAGAGCGAGACAGTGAATTTTTCCTGTTTTCCAATTTCCATCTCTCTATATGGACACGGAGGAAAAGAGCTCACTGATATTAAATGATACGCATGTGCCACCAGATTTAACAGTTCTTTTTTTCTATTATAAGCGTATATGGTGATGTCATTACCACTTACAACACAGAATTACAAGGTAGATAGAGTGGGTAAAGGGTAAAAAACAGGATGAAAGAGAGGTGGAGAAAAAGCAACAGAGAGAATTTTTTTATTTTTTTAATCATGAACCAGCAGTTATAATTTGGGAACCTGTTTCTGCAGCAGCATCTCAATATGCTTCAGCAGGGACGTGTAGTCTAGGGCAGTGTTGGTTGCCATGACGTCCTGTAGTTGCGCATGAAGCCATTTCCTCTCGCTGTCAAACACACTCCGCACGGCCTGCAGCAGCTCCCTCCGCCAGTCTACATCACCGCCCGCCTACACACACACACGCCGGAGTTACAAGAGTGTTTACGTTGTTGTTTTACACAATGGTTAAAAAAGCAAAACACAATCAGGTCATTGACCTTTGGCTCACGCTCAGCCATCCTGCACAGGAGCTCTCTGAGTGACAGCACCGTCTCCTGCAAGGCCCGCCTTTCTCTCTGCCAGGATGGGGGCGGAGCCTCCTCTGTGTCTCCCGGTTGAGGTTGTCCGGTAGGAGGCGGACGATGGGACAGAGACAGCACTCTGCAGCTCTCCCGGTATACTCGGCTCAGCATGGACTGGACGCAATGTAGCATAGCAATAAAGATAACGCAGTCCCGAACATTATAGGCGTGGTTTTATAGTCGTATGTATACCTGTAGCTCGGGTGAGAGCAGCTCGTAGGTGTGCTGCAGGCTGCCTGCTGCGCTGTCCGACCGTGAAGCGGGCGCCATGTCTCTGCTGCGCAGGTACTCCACAAAGTGAGCGTCAAGCCGCTCGGTGTGCTCCAGCTCCTGTTTCAGCTTGGCCTCCAGCTCCGAGCTTACATCTGTAAATACCAGTGAGAGTGTGTCTGCGCGCTCAAAACAAGCACTGCATGAACCGTGACCGGTGTCAAAAGAATACGTCTACTCACTGCTGCCGTAGCCATCGCTGGCCCATTCTGGTGCAGACACGGGCGAGGTGGGAGACAGGGGAGAGCGAGATGGAGTCACATCATCAAGGTTCTCCAGTTCTTCAACCTGAAAAGCATTAGTGTATAGGGTTGGTAGAAATAGGCTTTAGTGGTCATATAAAAAAAATAAAAATACATATTTTGCTATAGTATTTTAAATTGATGACCAAAAAATATAATGCAGCAAGTCCCTGACTTGCAAACAAGTTCTGTCCCAGAAGCATGTTTGTAAGTTAGAGTTGTTCTTATATCAGACAAAGTGAGTCTTATATACACCAATAACACGGATGTACAATGTAAAGCATACCAATCCACTTCTTAGCGGTGCTTCGGTCCCCTTGCCCCACAATGCCATCATGTGGCCAATAGGATTTAACCTCACGTAAGCCTTTTTAAACCTGCCTATTTCCTAATGTGAAATGTAACAGTGTTTCTCTTTTAGTTAAGCTTTATACAGGACAATGCCTTCAAATCGCGATGGGAATCCTGGTGACGCAGCTGGATCAGCTGACCTCGTTTAAATGCAACTCGTGAGAGAAGGGCACGCTAGATGTGTGTTTACTGAGCGCTTGAACGGACACAATTTTGTCTCAGATCCGGATTTTCCGAAATTAGAATTATTCACTATCAGCCATTTTCCAACCATCATCGTGCTCCCAGACTGATTCCTTGAAACCAGCGAAGCTAACTCAGTTCTCCGGCACCTCCCACACGGTCACACAATATACCGGGCTTTGGACATTTAGCACATTCACTTAGACACTGAAAATATTGTATACAGTTGTAAATATTGGTATCTGGTGCACTGCAGCGTCTTTTGTACAATACACATACTTCTGTGATTTGTTCGCATCTACGATGTTCATCGATCCCCGGCCTATTCATATCTGCAGGAATTTCTAACTCCAATAAATATATTTTATGGATAGTCTCCGACTTACGAGCATCGGTCATTTTAAAATGCAATAAAACATTTTGCTATTGGTCATTGCATTATATTTCAAAAGTGATAATTTTTAAATATGATAAAAAAATATAAATATATTTAATCATTATTTTGCTATAACGGCATTTTTCTCTAGTTAAACCCTATTATATGAGCAACAAGTGGCACTCATTTTACACCTAACATTACCTTTTCAGCATCCAGCGAGTCGAGCACAGACAGGTTCTCGGACATGGAAAGCGATCGTGGTGAAGCGGAGGGCGAGCGTGTGCTGGGTGGATCGGTCTCCTGCAGCATTGCGAGCTGTTGTTTCAGCTCGTTTCTCTCCATGGGTGAGTGTTTGCTGGTCAGCTCCAGGCTGGTGTTCCGCAGGCCGCTCAGCTCCGACAGGTGAGAGGCGTGGAGGCGAGACGGGCGCTCTTCGCTGCACTCGAGCCGCCGCAGCACCTCCGGAGAAGAAAGGGAGGAGGCGTGGGACAGACCGTCCAG
The DNA here is from genome assembly GCF_024256425.1 of Clarias gariepinus. NCBI lineage: Eukaryota > Metazoa > Chordata > Actinopteri > Siluriformes > Clariidae > Clarias > Clarias gariepinus. Next base: position 36,992,773 of record NC_071105.1, read on the forward strand.
GAAGCGATGTTCGGGCTTGGAGCCGTGGAGCTCGGCGGGCTCCTGATGGTTACAGCGCTCCCGCAGCTCCTCCAGCTCCCTCTGCTGGTAGGCCAGCTCCTCTTCTTGCACCTCCAAGTCGTCCTGCAAGCCACGCAGCTCGGCCCGAAGACGGTGGTTGTGCTCCTCTAGATCTGCCAGGGCACGGTCCTTGGTCTAAAGGGCAAGAAAACGTGTGAAATTATTTCAAACAAAAAACAGGTCTTCGTTTCTGCTAACAGATAAGGTTCATTGAGAACGGTTAGGAGTCATCTCACAAACAGAAAATGGCTTAAAAAAACTTGAAAAACGCTGTTCTGGGTGCTTCATATACTTTAAGGAAATGTCTCATGCTGATATTTTTCAACCAGAAATATGACTGGAAAAAAGGCATATAATAATTGACTCCCTCTATTATTTCTTCCTTTTAAAAATCCTACAACGTACAGAACAGTCGCTCCCACTTACCTGCCCCTCCTCCTGCAGTTTCTCGGCTCTCTCCGTACTGTTGCTCAGGCCCTCCTTCACCGCAGCGAGCTCAGCTCTCAGCGCATCGTGCTGCAACCTCAGATGAACTAGCTGCTCCTCCCTCTCTCTCAAAGCTGCCTCGGCTTTAGCCAGGGTCTCCTCGGCACACGTCTGCGAGAGTGTGAACACAAATAACAGTCACCACTACCGTCTAAAAATAGGAAATCGGGTCACCTCTGATGCCTGAGACTTACCACAGACTGAAGGGAAAGTGGAACAGACACACGCCTACCTACCGGGTCTGGCTAATGTAAAGCATCAACTGCCGCTTGCAAAACAAAATCACTCGGAGCATGCAAAAATAAAAACGGACCCTAACGCCAGAAGGTTCAATATTCACAGTCGAAGCCGGAGTGGTAGTTCTCTCAGTCATGCAAATGTTTAAAAATAATAAAATAAATAAAAAGCTTTCCACTTTCAAAACACAAGTTTTAAAGCTGAGAAAACTTTTTTTTTTTTTTTAAACTTCCTCTTTTTCGTTTTTACTTCCTGACTGAGTAAAGCCCTTGTGAGCGGTATGGGCTGGAATAACCACCCTTTTTTTTTTTTCCCCTCACTTCTCCGTGCTGGAGTCTTTACTAACATGCATATGTGGCCAATTATTCTGAAGCCTGACTGAAAGTCATTCCAGGCTAACCGCCAAATAAATGACGTCTATCCGTACACACGCACACAAGATTACTTTAGAGCAGAAGGAAACATCTAAAATATGTACACAAAAAAGGTCCTGCTATAGGTATATCCGTACACACGCACACAGGATTACTTTAGAGCAGAAGGAATTATCTAAAATATGTACACAAAAAAGGTCCTGCTATAGGTATTTGCTTACAAAAGCGACCAACATGACTGAACAGCGCTTAACCAAGTCACTCACGGCGACAAAAGACCATTTGTAGTGGTTAAATATAAGCACACCAAATCAGCGTGTCAGTTCACTCAGATGAACAAGTGCAAATAAAGCAGAATAAATGCCGTCTGAAAAATTTTGTTTCTCTTTCTGCTCTAGTCCCGTAATTTACACTCTTAATTCAATAAAAAGCAACAGAGGTTCTGTTTGGGGTGCTTCACGTTTGGAAAACTTGAGCGGCTGATTTACAAAAAAAAAAAAAAAGTTTTTTTTTTTTTTTTTTCCCCACTCAGATCTGCTACACTTTATGTTTTTGGAAACACATCGGTGCGTTCACATTCAGACCAAGGACATTTAGAAGTAGACTTCTGGTTTGCTTACTCCACAGTTTAAAAGAAAACCCACACAACCACCTCACGCAGCTTAAAATGATGAGCCTTCTACAGTCGATCACATACAACCGTATAAAGTGTAAAAAAAAAATAATAATAATAATAATAAAAAAAAAAAATAAAAAAAAATAAACACAGCTTGTTTTTGAAATGTTTCAACTATTAAACCAAGCTCTCACCAGAACTTCTTTCTGCGTCTCCTCTTGTGTAGCCACCCTCTCCTCAAGCTGCATGTTTATTTCCTGTATCTGACTGCTCTTGGTGGACACTTCCTGTTTCAGCTTCTCGATTTCCTCCTGGAGTTTTCCTTCGCGCTTTTGAAGGGCCTGTTTCTCCATATACAGCTCTTTCTTGCCCGTCTCCAAGATCGCAATGTTGGATTTCTGCTGCCGGAGCTCCTCCTGCATTTCCGTAACCCTGAGGAGCATCTGTGACGCAGCCTTCTCGCGGTCCTCAGACTTCTGCTGGAGCTCAACGATCCGTCCCTCCATCCTCTCTCGCTCTTCCGCGTGCTTCTGCGCCTCCTCGCTCAACCTGGTCGCCTCCCGCAGCGCCTCCTTCCTCTTTTCTTCAGCCTTCTTCAGCTTGAGTCCCAAGTCTTTTAGGTTCTTCTGTCCGCTCTCAAGCTTCTGGAGGCGATCTTGGAGATCCTCCACCTCGGCCTCCTTCTCGCCCAAAAGGAGCTTCAGCTCTCCAGCCTCTTGCTCCAGGAGCACCAGCCTGCCTCGTTCCTCACCCAGGCTGCGGCCCAACTCCTCCACCTGCCGTCCGTACTGCTCTTCCTGGGTAAGGAGCAGTTTCTGAAGTGCCTCCTTCTCCAGCGCTGAGCGCTCTAGGTCCATCTGGATCTGAGAGAGTTTGGCCCGACAGCTCTGAAGCGTCTGGTTGCTCAGTTCGTGGCACAGGCTCTCCTCAGCACCGTGCTGCGGTCGAGGGGACCAGGCAAAATCGGTAGGCTCAGGGCTGTCCGTATTGGGGTCACTGACCTCATGCCGGTTGGGGTCGAGCTGGCTGATCTCATCCTGCAGCTTGTGGATGACCTCGTGCAGCTGCTCCGCCTCCTCCTCCTTTTCTTGACGCAGACGCTCTTGGTCTCCACGCAGCCGCTCCACCTGAGCACGCAGATCTTCGACGTCCGCTTGTTTCTTCTGCGCGGTCTGTCACAACAAGCCAACCAACTGGTCACAACACACCAAGACACACTTTGATTTTTTTTTTTCCACCTTAAATGAATAAACAAGTCACCTTGTTCTCTTTGATAGAGTCCAGCTCCTGCTGCAGACGGAGAACCTGCTGGTTGAGGTGGTCGATCTCCAGGTTCTTCTCCTCCAGCAGAGCAGAAGGAAGATGCAGCGCTAGGGAGTCTCCTCTCTCCTGCTGCTGTCTGCGTAGTGTGTTCACGGTCTCCTGCAGAGCAGCAAATACAGTAATTAGACGGAAGTATAATATAAATGAGTATATGACTTGAGTTCAATCACTGGCGAAAAAAACAATAGTCTCCAGGATCCCGAGTTGGACTATAGAGGTTGCTGGATGGTTGGAGACTCTATACATATATTTGACTAGAAGTTTACACTCAACTCCGCCCGTGTGCAGATCCTGATGCCTGCGTGCTAACATTTACCTGCAAATAGCATCTCAAATGTTTCGGCAGCCCTCGACGCCCTGCAGGCTGATCCGGCGTTTTAGTAGCCATGAGCTCGGCCTGACGCGGCTATGTTTTCACCGTAGACGACGCTGCCTACCGTTACGGTCGGTGAGGAATGCCTGTGACACGCTCACGACATGGCATAAAAGCTGATGCTTACTGTAACCAATTTAGAGAGGAATGCCTGTGACACGCTTGTGACAGAGTTACCTGTGTGAACAATCGACAGGCTGAACAGAATTTGTTTCGATATAATATGGCCCGGGTTCCCAGCGCCGGTCCCAAGCCTGGATAAAATAGGGGGGTTGCGTCAGGAAGGGCATCCGGCGTAAAAAACCTGTGCCAAGTTGTAGTGCGGACTGGATATTTCGCTGTGGCGACCTCTTGCTGGGAGCAGCCGAAAGACCAACAACATGAAGGTATGCGGCCATCATGACTACACAGCACAGTGGAATTACTGATTCTGGATGTACATCCTCTACGAGAGCAGCAAATCTACCAAATCACAAGGTAATAATAATATTATATTATATATAAATGTGCGCTTGTTTAAAGAGACTAATACTAACTTCGCTTTATCACCTCGGTGTGTGAGTGCAGCACGACAGTACGGCCTTATGTCCTGTACAAACACGTTTTACCTGCAGCTCGGCGATACGCAGCTGCAGCTCTTCCTCCCTGGCTCGGCTTTCATTAGTTTTGAGTTCCAGCTGCAGCGAGAGCTGCCTAATGTCCTCCTCTTTTACTGCTAGGGATTTCTCCAGCACTTCGACTCGCTCCAGCAGCACCTCCAACTGATTTAAAAAAAAAAAAAGGGGGGGGGGGGCGGGGGCGGGGGGTAAGATTTTACGATTTTACATTTGCTAGTTATGATCTAAAAAGAATTAAATCACATGGCAACTTTACCATGTCGCCCTTACCTGTTCCTCTTTCTTCTGGAGGTCCTGTTGGAGCACCTCTAGCTGTTCTTTAAGGCTGGGGTCAGCACCGGGGTTGGGGCAGCGATGTCTCGTCTCATCCAGTTTGGACTGCAGAGCCGAGATCTGAAGTTTATTAGAGTACAGCTGCTGCTGCAGGGCTTCTTTATCCTACAGCACGAAAAAAATTGCTTATGAATAGTGTCATAATCTAAAGTAATATACACAAAACAAAAGACAATTTCCTAGTCTAAAAACAATTCTCACTCAAATGATAGACCCACGGGGAGTGAAACGACCGGTCTTTAATCACTCCTGCTCTTCCTATAAGCCTAGAAGAACTAGGGCTGTAGCCATTGAATAGTAATCGAGTATTCTACCAAAAATATAATTGATCAATCCAGTAATCGGATAAAATGCACTTTCGCTTAATTAAACAGCAATGTAAAATATGTATAAGAAAAACAAAGATTAATTGTTTTTTTTTTTTTTTTTGAAAAATCAACTTTTACATATATTCTTATTTTAAAGCCTTTTTTTTCAGAGGCAAAAACTTAAAAAAAAAAAAAAGGTATTTCAAATGACTAAGTATCAAAAAACTACATTAAATTAAGGTAAGGTGTGCAACTTAATCTTCAAAACTAAAAGTTTTTAAATGTAAGCTCAGGCATAACATAAGCCTTTATCGACAATTTCTACCGTTTTCTCCTGCTGGTTTCTTCTTCTCTTGGCTCGCTGATAATTTTAATCGCTTCTCTTCATGTTGCAGCCCGGAACAGAACACTAGCTCAAACTAACTATTTGCGTCTCCTTCTGCTTTGTGGGTGAAGCAAGCGCCTCTTCGGTGTTTACTTCCGGCTTGAATTTTAAAATGAATTAAAAGTAGCTTTGAGGCAAAAGATTTTGCCTCAATCATTTTTTTGCAATCAAATTATTTTAGAGGAATCGTTTCAGCCCTTAGAAGAACTCAATCTGAGAATCATTGAGGCGCTAAAGAATCTTAGCATGTTTGGCAGGACTTGGACTACTGACTTGACGCGCGTCCTGTCACGGGCGGTGTGTATATTGAACATTTGTGGGGCTTGGTGAAATCAGTTGTTTGTTGCGATTTTGAAAAATTTTGTATTTTTAACATAAAGCCTATTTAAATTTAGTTTGCCCGGGACATGTTAATCAAATATTCATATTTAAAATGTAATTTTTCGAGACACCCTGTAATATGTGGTTCATTGAAATACGGCGATACCTGAGAGAGCTCCTGCAGGCTCTTGCGCGCTTTCTGCAGCTCCTGTTCCAGCTGCGTGACCGCCCGTCCCGATTCGGCGCTGCTCAGAAGCGCCTGCTCCAGCTCCCGGATTCGGGACGCCATCTTATCGATCTCTTCATTGCGGTCCTCCAGGTCGCGCTGACACTGCTCCTTGATCGAGAGCAGGACGCTGTAGTCCTCGGTTTTGTCTTTAATAAGAGCTTGAAGACTTTCCACCTGGAGGAGGAATGCCGAATGGTGAACCAGGGGTTTTAGTTGTAAAATAGCGGGGAACAAGGAGCTAAGCGAGCTTGGACAAATTCAGCACTGAGCACGGATGCGTGGACGGGAGTGTGAAAATTAAGCCACTTATTACATGCATGATCTACAAGATAGCAAGAGTAGAAAGACTGTGTTGCTACAGTCCAGGGAGGACAGCCAGCTCAGCATGAAAACACACGCACATACGGTACACTACTACAGAGTCTAGCGCACAAGACGGCATGTTAGGTGAGAGGCCCAGCCACACTGAGCCATGCGTTAGCAGCTTTAAACCTGGCGATCCGGAGGACTTACCTGTAAAACCAAGTCTTCAATCTACATCACACAGAATAGAAAACAAATACAGCAATTCATTTAACAAAAAGATTTATCTTGAAAAATAAATAATTCTCTCCATTATAAAATCCTAATAGTATTTCTACGAGTCTTGTTTCTCACCCTTTGACCCTTGGTGTCTCCTCCTGTGTGTCCTTTAGAGGACATTCTCAGCTGCGACTCCAGGTTCTTAATCTCCTGCTGGAATTCATCCCGCTCGTGCTCTCGCTCTACGGCTTGCTCCTACACACACGCAGAAAGGATTGGTCATTCTTAAACTTGTTCTACGAAATTCCTTTATGATTTAAAAAAAAAAAAAAAACCACCCCGCAAAAGTTAGTTTATTAGAGCTGTATCACCTAAAAGTATACTGTATATACGGTCGACCTTTGTGGGTGTTTCATTCCTAGACCACCCGCAAACTGTGAAAAACCACAAATTTTGGATGTGGTCAAAAGATTTATCCCTGTTTTTAATAGTTTAAAATCTAAACATGGTTCCAAATATGCGCCCAAAACAATTTATGTTAAAAAAAAACTTAATTTAAATTTTAAAGTATTACTAATGGACTTAGTAATACTTAATAGGTATCCAATGCCGCCTTCTCCTCTATGGTTCCTTTGTGCTCTCTCTACAAAATTACATAGTTTTTAATATTTTACGTTTTAACACATGAACAATTATAAAATGATGCCATCAGCGATCGATTAACCAGAAGTAGTGGACAGTCCCCTCTCCCGCTACCGCTTGTACCTGTTCACGCTCCTACCACGAGAGCGGTGTACCGAGAGGCAGTAAATGTAGAGACTGCTAGCTGCCGTAAAAATAAATAAGAATGGCGTACCGATGGTCTTTTTCAGTTTCAAAAAACATTAAGATTCACCCTTAAAACTCAAGCAGCACAAATGCATGCAGGCAACACAACATTGGTCAATCAACAATAAATTTATATATATATATATATATATATATATATATATATATATATATATATATATATATAAAAAAAAAAAAAAAAAACACATACATATATTTAATACACACACACACACAGTGAAACCTCGGATTGCGAGTAAGGCGGTTTGCGAGTGTTCCGCAAGACGAGCAAAAGATTTTGAATAAACTTTGACTTGGGGGAAAAAAAACAAAAATTGGCTTGGTTTATGAGTATCGAGGATCATGCATCACGCATGTTGTTCTTGTTTTGACGCCAACCGTCACGTGATTACAACTGTGCCAATGTTTTTTTTTTTTCTCTTGCGTTGCGGAATTAGGGAAAATCGCCTCCCCTGCCTGTATGTGCGTGTACAGCGCGGGTGTACTGTTTATTATAACACTTGTGTGCGCACATGTAAAGCAAAAGAAAGTCATTAGAGAGGTTAAAGATCCATTTTCTCTCTCCCTGGGTCAGCAAGTCGTTGTGTGCGCGCGCGTTTGGACACCGTGCCACTTCTTTCTCTCACACACACAAACACCCCCCCCTCTCCCCTTTACACAGACACCCCCCCCCTTCTTCTCTCACCTTCACACAGATACACACCCCTTTCTCTCTCTCTCTAATGGAAACACTGCTCTGTCACAATTCTTTGCAAAAGGTAAAGTACAGGTAAATTTGTTTTATTTTTACTTCAAAGTAGTGATTCTGTTATTATGCACTCATCATAGGTGATGTTCCTTGTTAATTTTTCTGTTAGTGTGTGAAACTCAAATAAGAGAGGAGGAGGGGTTATCATGCAAGGCGAGAGGGGGGGGAGGGGGTCTGATTCCTCCCTTCCTCTTACGTTAACTTCACACACATACAGTAAATGTAAAGTGCAGGTTAATTTGTTTTATTTTTACTTTATATATATTATTTTTATGTTTTTATTTCTTTGGGCTGTGGATTAAATAATTTGAGTCTTCATTATTTCTTATGGGGAAATTGGCTTTAAATTTATGAGCATTTTGAAATACAAGCCTGCTTAAGGAATAAATTATGTTCATAATCCAAGTACTCACGTCTATGAACTGGCGGTGGTGTTTGAGCTGTTTCTCCAGAGCGTCAATGTGCTGCTGCAGGTCCTCGGTTTGGGTGCGGTGCTGCTCCTCCAGCTGCTGCGCCTTGTTTTCGTGCTCCTCCACCGTCTGCTCTAGCATGCGCAGCCGACCCGCAAGCCCGACACGATCCTTTTCCGCCTGTCTCTGCACGTCCACGCGCTCCTGCCCGAGCCGCTCGGCCTCAGCCAACAGCGCTGTGACCAAAAACGTAAAGAAACGGGTTGAGTGCAACACAAATACACCTAGACACACTCTCCTACACACATGGTCTGGAAACAAAAGATGCAGGCATGCGCAATATCATTATGCCAACTTACCCCGTATGTCATTTAAACTAATTATTCATCAAAGAAAAGATGAATAAAATAACATTCCACTTTGTCAAAGCTGGTGATGCAAGCGGCATAGCACAAATAAACCAGAAACATATTGAAGAAATCCAAAGTTAAACACAACTAAATTAAAAGGAAGCTTATAAAAGAAGCTGTTAGATGTCAAGAAATAATAAAAACAAAAAGGGCACATTCAAAACATCACGCCAGCCTCAAATTCTAGTGACAAACCTTTTTCTTTCCCCACGGCAGGACAGCCTATAGAGCGGGAAGAACACTCAGAATCAAATGAACATCTCCACCCATGGAGTTTAAACCTCATATCATGACAACCACTGACAAAAGGTACCACATGATGCTCCATCCTTAAGAGCAAATCCAGTCATCGTCGACCCCCCACGACCAATTATCCATGTCCCACCTTTCTCAGGTTCTCCGAGGCCTGCAGAGATTGCGTCTCGTTGCCGCTGCAGGAGTGCGTGTTCTTCCCGGAGCTCGTGCAGTTGAGCCCGCGTGCTCTCCAGCTCCTCGACCAGCCTCTGCTCACGCGTCTCCTTCTGCTGCAGCGACTCCTCCAGAACGGCCTTCTCTGCCACATAACCGTCCAGCAGACCTGAAGATACAAACGATTAGTGGCTTAACTAAATTGTGTTTCCACACGGTAATATTTATTCAGGGCAATGTTTATACGCGACTGCAAAACAAACAAATATAAACACCTTTGAATGCATACATACTGCATGGTTCTCACCTTCAGCCTTGTGCAGTTCTAGCTGCAGCTGACTCTTCACACTCGCCTCCTGGTCCAGTTGCTCCAGAAGCTGAGTGTGCTGCTGCAGAAAAGCGTTCTTCGCTTCTCCACCCTCGCTAAACTGTTCATCCAGCATGGCCTGCAGAGCTCGCAGCTGCTCAAGCTTTGCCCAGACACAATAGAAAACCTCATCAGTTTCCCCATGCACCACAATCCAGCAATTCTCACAAAGAGTATACCCTTTTTAAAAATCTGTATATCCGACACCCGCGATTGATTAAAACCAGTAGTAGCGGACAATTCCCTCTCGAGCTAGCAGAATAAATGGGTACAGGAGTGGTAGCGGCAGACCAAGGTACTAAGGCGCAAGAAATGCAGCAGATTCCAGATGCCGTAAAAAATATAGGGCGCCCGTACTGGAGGGTTGCACGTTGCTCTGCAAAGAATCGCAGTTTCACACAGTGCAAGAACTTTCTACACTTTACAGGCTGTGTGCGTGAAAGTCGTGCTACATAATAACCAAGGGTTGTGAAAGGGGTCAGTTTCCATTATTGCCCATGAAGAAATTCGCTCCGAGACAAAATGTTGCCCAGAATTCCCCTTACGATTTAAAGACACAGACAACATTTTACATGTAAACTTCATTACCTACAGTTTTTGGCTACATGATGGCAGTGTTGGAAAAGGGGACAGATTTAGTCAAGTAAATTGGTATGCTTTATATTATATCTCCGTGTCCATGGCGTACATGACTCATTTTGTTGGATTTGAAAACAAATCCGACTTATGAACACGCTGCTGTAACGGAAATCGTTTGTAAGTTGGGGACTAGCTATACTGTTTAAATGTTTACATTGTACTGCTCCTGAGATATGGGAATGATGTCGAGGGAAAAAAAAAAAAAAAAAGCACTTAAATGCTTGTATTATTATTATTATTATTATTATTATTATTACTACAATATACAAAAAGAAAAACTTTTATAAATATTTTAAAGCATAATTTATTGCTGTAGATTATATATTGCTCTATATAATATACATCTTACTATTTTTTTTTATGGTTGACTCTCACGGTGTGTGTGCGCATATAATAAAACACACACGCCAGCTCGTTCTAAGGTGTACCACCGCAAGTATATTTCAGACCTGTAGGAAAACACTGTAATCCCAGCTAGATTCTGACGGACTATGTACCTGTACCGTAGAGTCAGAGACAATCTCTAGCAGTTTGTCCACTGCAGCGCGGAGACGAGTGCAGGCCCCCAGCACATGCTCCTCTCTTTCGGAGTCCAGCTCTCCGTCAGGGCCTGAAAACAAACTCTCACACAGTCTCTGAGACAGCTCCAGACCCTCATCGATCACGGATGAAAACATGCTGCAGTTCACACCACCCTCTACAGCACCATTGTCCACGTCGGCTGGAAGAGAAGAGTACGAGGAAAGAAATATATATAATTTTTTTTTTTTTATTGCTCGTCATGAGGTCGCATGTGCTTATAAAGGTTAAACACAGAACTAGGGCTGCAACAACTAATCGATAAAATCGATAATTATCGATAATGAAATTCGTTGTCAACGAATGCCGTTATCGATTAGTTGGGCTGCTCACGTCACTGAGGCGCGCGACCACAAGATGCACAAATACACACAGCCGCTCGCGCAATGGAGGTTACAGAAGGGTCTGCAGGAAAAAGCGCGCGCCCCGAGTCCTCCAAGATATGGGAGTGATTTACATTAAACACCTCTAAGAAGACGGTAACCTGCACGCTATGCAAGACTGAGCTTTCATGGCATGTCATGCACGAACACTTAAAAAGAAAGCATGTTGGTGTTACGGATGGCGAAACGTCAGCAGGGTCAGTAAAAACTCTCTCTTCATCGTGTAAAAGTTATATAGTTTAAGTGCTTTAGTTTAAACTGTTTGCTAACTTCGGGACAGTCGCGCTAGATCTGTTCCCGTGCTACTCGCTAGCATCACATTGCGCAATCACCTCATGAGCAATAGTGATTAGTTAAATGCCGCTATTTTAGACTAGCTTAATTTACACGGTGTGAATAACAGTAGAATATTACATGTAGTGATTGTTGTGGTTTTCAGCGAATGCAAATAACAGCATATTTGTAACTATTAGATTTTTGCATTTCTACAGTTTTTTTTTTATAGTCCACTACAAAGTAAACTTGTAATTTACTGTGGTTTTACTTATGCATACATCATTTTATTATACAAAAATACATTATTTTAGCTGTTTATATCTTATCAACTGAATATATCAGTGTATTTTTTAAACTAAAATTTTAAATAATTTTAAATAAAAAAATTATTCCAGTTACACAATATTACCATTTCTCTCAAACATTCCAGGGTGGCTTTTTATTGTGGGCAGTGTAAGGTACACCTGTGCACTACTCATGATGTCAGATCAGCATCTTGATGTGGCACACCAGTGAGGTGGGATGAATTATCTCAGCAAAGCAGAAGTGCTCACTATCACACATTTAGACAGATTTGTAAACAACGTTTGAGAGAAATGGTAATATTGTGTATCTGGAATGAATTTTAGATCTTTAAGTCCATCTCATGAAAAATCGGAGCAGAAACAAAGGTGTTGCGTTTATATTTTTGTTGAGTGTGTGTGTATATGTATATATATATATATATATATATATATATATATATATATATATACACACACACACTGTATATATTATATACTACATTTCATTTAAGGTTTAAAATGTCAAAATTAAAGATTATTAAACTCTTTGTGGCTTTTGCATTTTTAAAAGTTAATTTTTATACATAAATAATACCCTGATTTTTTTTTTTATAGTTATAAGCGAAATATCAAATTAAAGAAGCGGCTAGGTTTTATCCGATTAATCGATTAATCGAAAACATAATCGCCCAACTAATCGATTATCAAAATAATCGTTAGTTGCAGCCCTACACAGAACGAGAGCCAAACCTGTCTCTTGGTTGTCATGGTTGTCACTCGGCACATTGTTTGGAGCGCTGCAATCAGCTTCCACGCAAACCCCCAACCTGCGCCTGATCTCGTCCTCTGTCGCGATCGTAATCCGAAGCATCTCGAGGACAAGCTGCTGAAGTTGGTCATGGGCCAGCTGAAGGTCTTGTCTAAGTGTGAAGGAACAATTAGCTTAAGGAGCTCCAAACAATAATTATAATTAAAATAAAAATTTAATAAAAAAAAAAAAGTTAAGCATAAGCACATAAGCACAGCTGCAAAGCACATGTTGATAATCATGTGCTTGTTCTAATAGGTTATTGTTTCCATAGCGACAGCCCATTCATGTGTATAGTGGATGCTTATATAATTAGCTTTATTTAATAACGTAAACCGAGTTTTTCCACTACAAGAAAGAAAAGAGAGCTTCAATCACACCACCATGTCATTGGTTATTTTCCTATAACAGCACGTCGTCACAACGTGTTCGCCATCAAACTTGATTCAAAAAGTGAACTAACAAAAAAATTAAAATAAACAGCAGCTTCCAAACCCCACCTCTGCTGGGTGGCGGTGTTGAGGTCATCACGCAGCATGTTCAGGAGGTTGGCTCCTTCCTGACTCTCGCGTTCGCGCCGCTGCAGCAGAGTCTCCAGCGTTTCCATCTCGGCCCGCTTGCCCTCTAGCTCGCCCTGCAGTCCGCTCAGCTCTGCACGCAGCTGTGGGAAGGGAAACACGGACACCAGAGACAGAAAACCAGTCATTAGTCGTTAGTCATGTGACTCTCACAAACACCCTCAGACAGTTTTGTAGAACAAGAGCATTTTAGAGGGAAGAGTCTAACAACCAGCAAACTGAACAGATCAGATGCACAAGTGACCATGTGACATGAACTTGTGTGGGAGTGGCAGAGAAAAACAGGAGTGTGTACGACATGCCGTCCCACTCCACTGCCTAGCAGCCTGCAAACAGAGCTAACAGAAACCAGTGCGCAACACAGTAACCACGGCAACTGGGTCCCTCGGAGGGATTTGCAAGGGATCTAATATCGCCCTAAACTAATCTGACAGATTTTTACAATCAAAACAAAACAGATGTGCGTGCAGAACGGGAAGTTAACTCATGTTCTCAAATCAGGATAAGAACATATCACTTTGGTGTATTAATTATATTATTTAAAAATATGTTTAATGACCAAAACCTTCTGAACTTGAATTGTAGTACACGATTAAAATTAAACAGAAAAGTAATATTTTTAAAGAAAAAAAAAAAAGTTTACCATGTTGCGTGACGACCTGTTTCAGTATCACACCTGAACTCAAACAATTGCGGGCGTGTTTACTGAACCCGTACTAAACCCTAGGTACGTGTCTGGTGCTTCTGTGCTCTTCCCTTGTATTTATAACGAATGTGCAGCTTTTCCTACACTACACAACATCTAATACAATACACTGGTTAGAAATGTTGTAGCTTTTCTTCACACATCCATCTACAAATACAAAACTTTGATATGATAAAGAAAAACTAATCTACACAACACTTAGAAAGAAACTGGATTAAGCGTCCTGCTTCGGGACGGCCTCACCTGCGAGACCACAGTGTCTAATTGTTGGAGCTGTGCAGTGAGCTGGTTCATTTTGTCCGTGTAGCCGAGCTCATTCTGCTGATGCTGCTCACGCAGACTTCTCTCCAGCTCGTCCAGAGCGGTGGCCTTCTCCTGCTCGCTTTCCTCCTAAACCGCAACAACCACGATAATTTGTTACAAATCAACACACTTCACTTTATTATTTTTTTTAAATATGGAAAAAAAAAATAGGGCAGGAAAACTTGAAGCTGAGGGAAGGGGCAGGGCTTCACAGTTAGTACATCAAAAGAGCTCAACAGACCAATACAACTTAATTATTCCGGAGTCATGTGTCATTTGCCGTCTTTGTTATTACAGTAGAGGAGAAAAAAAAAATGCTGTTTCAGCGCATACAAATTCATGGCAATCCTGCACAAAATACATGAAGAAAGTAAGTTTGAAAGAGGACTTCTGGTGAATGAGACTTGAAACTTACAGCGGCGGTAAAAGATACTCTTTTCCAAGCCTTCTATAACCATCTTAAATAGAATCTGGCTCCTCACCTTTAACTGTGCGATCTTTTTCTGAAGCTGCTCCTCTGATTGGGATTTCAAAAGCGCCGCCTCTTCCAGATAATGGACTCGTTGCTGTGATGCCTCTTCCTCCAGCTTCTTGTGCAGAGCCTCGATCTCCCTGGCGGACGCTGCCTTCAGGTCCTATCCCACGGTCATGAAAGACGTCATATACAAAAAAAAAAAAATGTCTCACACAAAAAAAAAACATTATAAATAGAAGCCAGTTGTTTTACACACACACCTGGAGTTGTTGCTGGTGCTGTGTATTCAGTGCATCCAGCTGTTGCTGCAGCTGATGTTTCTCCTTGGTGGTCATGTCGGTGATCTCATGGAGGGCGGAGCCGTGTTGCGTCTCCAGATCCAGCACGTGCTGTCGCAGGGTTTCCAACGCAGAGTGATGAACCGACTCCAGAGCTGCCTTTTGGGAAGCGAGAGCCGCGGACAGCTCGCCCTACGAAAATAAAAATGATCAGAGACGATTGTGCAAAAACTAAACAGAGCTGTGAAGTTCAGGTCCAAATAAAACAGCTTTACTGAGCAACCATTGTTCATTGTTAAGACGTAATTGCATGCTGCCATGACTGAAAGGGTGAGACCAGTCTAACGAGTGCTCAAATCCCATAAGGACTATCTATCTTGCTCTACTAGTAAAATCACCGTTGTAAATAAATTACAGGAGGAAGGAAGAAAAGGGGAAAAAAAAAAAAAAAAAGACGTGATAATTATTCACACACAAACACTTCCCATGGAGGTGGTCACACAAATCTAGTTTAAAAATCTTTACATTCAGTGCTTAACATCAAACCAGGCTGCTCACCTGATGGGCGTGGCTGAGTTCCGTCGCCATGGCACTGAACTTGTCCACGTGGACCCGCGCCAGCTCCTCTCTCAGCTGTTCTCTGATCGTCAGCTCCTCTTGCTTCACTCTCTCGATCTCTTTAGCCTGCTGTTGCTCCAGTGAGGCCCCGAGCTCCCGCAGCGCGTCCTCTTTCTCTTCTCGCACGGCCTGGATCTCCTTCAGGTAGGTGCTCTCCAGTGTGTCCATGTTGCACAGCATTCTGGTCTCGAGCTCCTCCATTTCCTGCTTGTGACGCGCCATGAGCTCCGCCTCCTGAGCCTCGAGCTGCGCTACGTTAGTCTCCTGAAGGACCACCTGGAGCTTGTCGAGCTCCGCCTTGTGCTTCTCAGCGAGCGAATCCAGCGCTGCCTTGTGATTGAGAGAGAGCATGTCCAGCTCATTCTGGTGTTGGGTTTTGAGTTCCTGGTACTCTTTCTGAAGATTTTGAAATTCTGAAAGGTTCTGCTCCAGAAGAGCTGTCTGGGCCTGCAGCTCCTGAGCATGTTGTTGCTTTTGTTTCTGAAGCTCCTCTTCTCTCTGCTGGCTGAGTTTCTCTGCAAGCTGCCTCTGTTCCTCCTGATGCCTAAATAACCAGATTATCACTTAAAGTTATTCAATTAAATTTCAATTAAAAAAAAATTATAATAACAAAGTAACATTTTATTACAGGTAGTCCCTGACCTACAAGTGCTTACGTAACTGAAATTGTTCGTAAGTATGATTTGTTCTTAAGTCCGATAAAGTGAGTCCTGTATGCCATTAACATGAATATACAATGTAAAGCATCCAAATCCACATGACCAAATCTGCCCCCTTTCCCCACACTGCCATCATGTGGCCAAAATCCATAACAGCACCTAAAGAAATTGATCTCTAAGAGAAAAGAGACAGTTGTCCCTGTCCCTTTGAGGCATGAGAGGATTGGTGCACTGCAGTGTATTTTTTGTACAATACACCTGAGGTACTACTTGATTTATGCACATCTATGAAGGTCCGTTCGTATCTGCGGAAACTTGTAACTCGTGTCCATAAGTCGGGGACTACCCGTCCATAGATTAAATTCCTTTCTAAAAGTTAATTTACTTACCTGCACGTGGCCTCCTGCAGCCTGCTCTCGGTCTGCTCCCTGAGCAAAGTGTTCAGCTCCTTCACTTCAGCCGCCATGGTGCTCTTGGCAGTGCGCAGCTCGCTCGCGTACTGGGCCTCGAGCCTCTGCTTCAGGGCCACAACCTGAGGGCTCTCCTCACTCTCCAAACTAGCCTGTAAGGCATGCAGCCTCTGCCTTTCTACAGCCAGGAGCTCCTCAGCCTCCGCAAGCTTCTTCTCCATCTCCTTTCTCTCCTCATTAGCAGCTTTTTGGAGCTCCTCAGCCTCCGCAAGCTTCTTCTCCATCTCCTTTCCCTCCTCATTAGCAGCTTTTTGGAGGTCCTCCCTTAGGGAAGCCAGACGCTCCTCAGCCTGAGCTTGAAGCTGCTCCCCAAGCTGGAGCTGCTCCTCACTTCTGCGGTGGGAGAGCTCCTCAGTCACGCGGGCCCGCTCCTCCTGCCCCACCTCTTCAAGGCGTGTACGGAGTTCCTCTGCAAAGTTTTTCTTAAGCTAAATGAAAGAGGAGAGTTAAAAAGATATGAAAGATATGGAAAGGGACAAAAGCCTAAAAACAATGTCTTTAACAACAATCCTGTCTCAGGTGTTGTCATGTGCAAGATCGAGATTTTTATTTTATTTTTGAATTTTTTGGATTTTTCCCCCTAAATTTAGTCGTATCCAGTTCCTTGCCAACACTAGGGGGCTCCCACATTAAGTCTACTACTACCACTTAGTCGGCACGGCCGAAGACCATCAACGTGTTTACTGCGGTAAAGCACTCGGAGGACAGCGCTATCCACTCCTTCCGCTTGCTAAGCTCACAGACGCCCCTGATTGGCTGTAAAGCTGTGATTAATGTGGGAGCACCAGGTACCTCTCATCCTTCCCCTCTGAGAGAGCTCGGCCAATTCGCTCTCTCTATACCTCCGGCTGCGAGATGTTACAGCATCATCCGGGAATCGAACTCGCAATTTCCGGATATCTATTAAAGATATCCAACGGAAGATATACATCTTTTTGCAAATATACTTACAGTATTTACTTGTATGGTATACAAGTATACACTGTAATGCTTTTCAAAGAATAATTTTTTTTTAGAGAATCCTTTCTTAAAAAGCGCCTTCTTGTCAATGAAAGCCCTTTAGAACAGCACTCGAGTCATGTGACAGTCTCTCAATCACAGAAAGTGCTTCTTTCCTTTATAACAGCTTCTGTGCAAACACAAAGAACTCAAAGCGCGTGACTGTCTCAGCCTGGTATCGCTCTTTCTCCCTCACCCTGTCCTCCAGCTCTCTGAGCTCGTCTGTGTGCTGCTCGGTGGTCCTCTCCAGGGCTCGGGCATGCTGCAGGGCGAGCTCCGCTAACTCCTTCTCCAGGCTTAGTATGCGCTCCGTGTCGGAGGCAAGCTGAGCGAGCCGGACTTGGTGTTCCTGAGTCTGGAGCCGGGTCTTCTCCTCGAGCTCCACTTCCACCTGACGTGCCACATCCGAAACGGACTGCAGACGCAGTTTTGTTATCTCTGAAAGTGGAAACGCAAAGTGGAAAGTCAAAGTCAAAGTCTAGAAATGACTTGTGAATGGGGGAAGTTAAATTAGGTCTCAAAATCTAATTATGAGGCGTTCGTGATCTCACCTTTGAGGTGGCTGTCTGATAGCTTGGCCCGCAGCTGCTCGATCTCCAGAGCGTGTCTGGTTTTGAGCTGCTCCATGTCGCTGTAGTAGCGGTCAGTGAGCTCTGAACGAGCCTGCAGTAACTCCTCTCTATAGGACAGAGCCATGCTACAGCGCAGATGTTCCAGGTCCAGCTTGTGCTTCTCCTCGAGCTGCAGGCGCAGTGTGTCCAGCTCCAGCTGTGATGTGTTCGTGCAAAGGATGACCGGAACATCATTAAAAACCAGAAAATACTAACAAAAAGCCCCTGGTATTAACACTGATATGTTCACTTTATCTTTAATGTTACCACCACCATATCTCTGTCGCACTTTGTCCAAGAACTCTACCTTGTGTTTCTCCAGCTGCTCCGTAATCTCTGCCAAGGAGTCGACCCCGTCCTCCTCAGGCTTCCCATCAGACAGAAAGCTTTAATCCAAGAAGATACTTTAGTACACCATGAATGACCATGCAACAAGCACATTAATGCCACAATATGTTCGAAATATAGATTCTGGCTGGTCAGAAGCTGTTGGATTATTTTCTATGAAAGCGACTCGGACATTAGTGCTGCTGCGAATCACAGCTTCGTTAGTGCTTGTTGTAAGATGTTCTTGTTTCTTTTGTAAAAGCTCATTCATCTATACATGTATAATTCATATTTGTGGAGAAAATACTTATGGAAGGAGTATCCAATGTGTTAGAGCTTTAACAGTTAACGGTAGAGTGGTTTACTAAATTTCCCATGGATGTCTTCCAAGAAAGATTATGCTTTTCTGTTTTTTATTACTATAAAAAAAGGGGTAAAAAAAAAAAAAAAGCTTTAGAAATTACCACAAAACATTACAATCAGTCAAAATTTCCAGCATTTCACACTGTTGAATTATTTCCATACGGCCTCTACATCACAGGTGCACCTGACCTACCTTGCATCTCCTGGCTTGAGGGCCGAGTCCTCCAGAGCGCCCTCTACAAGGCGCACCTGCAGCAGGGCGATTTCCTCGCGGTGGTTCTCCTCGCTGGCTCGAAGCCGCTGCTCAAAGTACACGCGCAGGTTCTCTAGCTCCGCCTCGTTCTGCTCCTGGAGCTCTCGCCGCTGCTGCGAGAAGTCCTGCTTTAGACGCTCAATGTCATCAACGCGTGACGTCCGTGCCAGCAACTGCTCCTTCAACTCTGGAAGAAAGATGGTGGTGGTTTTTTTTTTTTTTTGTTTTTTATGCTTTAAACCAAATATTCCAAAGTTTGACCTAACGTGAAGCATGTTCCAGTACCTCCCAGCTCCTGCCTGCTGGTCCTCATGCTCTCCAGCTGAGACCAGAGGTTAGCGATTTCCTGCTCGGAGCTGGTCTTCTGCGCATCTTGTTCTGCGAGCAGACGATCCACCTGAAACAAACAGGGGAAAAAATAATAAATAAATAAATAACGCTACAGTCATTAAGGGTTTAGAATTGACAGGTTACAGGTTTCACAATGAATCGAAAAAAAAAATAATAATTATTGTCACATACACAGAATGATAAAGTGAAATGTTTTAACAACCACCCATGACCTTAAAATAAAAAAATAGAGTATTCTAAATAATAAATATGAAATAAGAATGATTAAAAAAAAGAAAAAAAAAAAAAAAAAGTGTGGAAAAAAAATTTGTATTTTATATTCCTTATTTGAATAAATAACCTAATAAAATTATAGTATAGAAAATATAGAAAACGTTTGGCTGTAAAATCTACATTACGCTTCTGCTACAACAATAACCAAGTGTTTCATCCCTGCTCTTGAATCTTAAGTATATCGGGTTTGCCATACCTCTCCCTTCAGCTGTTTCTCTTGTTCTTCCAGCTCTTGTGTGCGAGCTTGCTGTTCCTGTAGCACCACCTTGTGACTAGCAACCAGTTCTTCAACAGCGCCTAAATCATTAGAAACACTTCAATATTGTGCTCCAAAACACAGCACACGTTAATAAAATATTATTTTATATCATCTTTATTAAACAACTACTACTCAGGTCGCCTGATGAACTCGTAAAAGACCACTCACGAGCAGCAGAGTCTCGGTCAGCCCACGCCTGACTCAACTCCGACTCAAGATGCCCGATTTCATCTGCTTTAGATCGCTCAAGCTGCTCGAGCTTGCGTTGCGTCTCGGCCAAGCTTTCCTCAGCTCTCTTCAGGGCTGCTTGAAGTTCCGTCTCCTCTTTTTTGTTGCCTTGTAACCATTGAGCCTTGGCATCCTGACGGATATTAAGCCAAAAAAAAAGGGGTTGATTTTTAGTGTAGTGCACCTCTATTAAAATATAACTTAAGGGGGAGGGGAATAAATAAAAATAAATAAATTAAATAAAATAAAGCAGAAACATGACTTTACCTCTAGTCTAGCGGCCTGCTGTTGTTCCAAGGAGATCCGTTCTTCTGATATGCGCTTCTCCCACACACAGTTCAGATCGTCTTTTGAAAAAAAAAAAAAAAAAAAAAAAGACAGCAGAAATGTGATTAATAACATTGTGCAAAAAAGTTGGTTTAATTGCACATGCATTCAAATTTTTTTTTGCGCGTTTTAGCCTCTTACCGATGGCCAGCTGGAGGTGAAGCTCGGCCCGTCTCTCCTGTTCCCTGCTCTGCTCTCTGAGCCTCTCGAGCTCGAACTGCTGTCTCGTCTGCAGCATGGCGCTCTCCTGAGCCCACTTCTCCCTCAGGCTGGCCTGAAGCTCGCTCAGCGCCGCCTCCTTCTCCTTCTGCAGGTTGGACTGCGTGAGCTCCAGTTGCGCCGTATGCAGGTTGGTCAGGCTCAGACGAAGAGCCTCCAGCTCCAGAGCGTGCTGCGCCTGCGTACCAAGACGAACAGGTTCATCTGCGCCGCGGGTTACGTGCGTTATAGTATGAATGCAACAACGTTTCGTGTTTTGCACCGACCTGGGCTTGCGAGAGCTCTGCCTGGTGTGCAGCCTCCATGCTGTCTCTCAGCTCCTCAGAGAGCTCAGCCCTGAGACGGTCAAGTTCCTGGAGCCGCTGAGACTCCTGCTCGGCCATCTCTCTCTGGTGCTCGCGCTCGTGCACCTGGGCGGGAAAAAAGATCCAACAATTAAAGCGAACGAGGCAAATGTAACATGAAAAACAGGCCACATATGTATAAATGATTAATACCTGTTTGATGAGGGTGATCTGTTTCTTCTGCTCCTCTTCCAGGTTCGAGCGCAGAACTGAGAGTTCCTTCTCCAAGCGCAAACTCCAATCCAGCACCTGAAGAGACAAATGCATTAAATGACTTAAATACCGGATTAATCAATTAGATTTCTGACCATTTAAAAAGTAACATTTTTTAATTTACCTCCTGCTGATGTTTCTCCTCAAGTCTTTTCTTCTCCTCTTGGTGTTCCCTCAGCTCTTTCTGCAAAGCATTCTCCTTTTCCATGAGCTCCTCTTCCGCCTTCTCTCTGGCTTCCTTCATCTTCTCCAGATTCACATCTTTGGCTTGAAGCTGGAGCTGATGCGTTTAAAATTGAAATGCGCAGTTTAAAACTTAAACAGTTGAAAAGAATAAATTGTGGGGAAAAAAATCTACTAAAAAAAAAAAAAAAGAGAGAAAAATAAATAAATAGAAGTGTGTACCCAAAGAATTGCAATAAAAAAATAAAATAAAAAAGATTAAAATAGAAGAAAAGTAATGGGAGATAAAGGCAAAATGAATGAACAACAAAACAAAGCATAGAAGGAATGAAAAAGGAAAAAAGAGAATGAAGACAAAAAAAAAAGATAAAATTAATGAAGAGAAAAGCCACAGAAAAAGGGCAAAATAAATAATGGGAAGAGGTTGGCAAAAAAAAAAACAGGAGAGAACAAGAAATACAAGAAGAGGGGAAAAAAAGTAAAGATAAACAGAAGAAACGAACAAAAACAAAAAGAGGGCAAAGAGGGAAAAAAAAAAAAGGGGGGAGGACGAAACAATCCACACCTCAAAGTTCTCTAGTTCCGTTTCCAGAACCTTCGCCATGCTCTTGTTCTGCTCGTCCAGCGCCTGGAGTCGCTTCTCCAAAGCAGCCTTCTCTGCAGAACCCTGACGCAACGCCTCCTCGATGTTACTCAGATTCTCTTTAAGACACGTCAGCTTGGACTCCATGTCCACTCGGACCTTCTCAAGCCTCTGCACGTCCTCCACTCTCTCCTCCACCTCGGCTCGGAGCTGCTCAATCTTCCTGTTGGCAGAGTCCACCTCCAGGGTCTTTTGTCCGAGCAGCACTGACACGGTTTGGTTCTTTTCCCTCTGGTTCTCCAGCTGGGCCATAAGCTCGTCCCTCTGAGCCTGTAGGGAGGAGAGCTGTCGCCCGAACAGGGCCTGGACTTCACAGCTCACAGAGTCTCCGGCTGTCTTCTGCTCTTGAATGTCTCGGACCAGCTGCTCTTGGTGTTTAAGCTGGAGAACAAGCTTGACTTTGTCCTCCTTGAGCTTCTTCAGGATCTCCGCTGTGGAAGAGTTTGCATCGTCAAGTTCCACTTTGGAGGTTTGCTGCTCCCTTTCTTTCTGGCTCTCCAGGTAGCTAAGCTTGTTCTTCAGGTTGTCCTGTTCGTGGATCTTCTCGTTGAGAAGCTCTTCGCAGTGAAGCCTCTTGTCGCGTTCCGTCTCCAGCTCCCACTTCGCCTCCTCAAGCTCCTCCGACGCTTTACTCCAACGTTCTCGTGCCTCTTCCAACTCTTCCACGGAGCGCCGTACTTCTTCCTGAAGGATTTCCAGATGTTTCTCCTTCTCCTCCAGCTGCTCGGTGAGCTCGCTACACTGCTGGATCAGAAGCTCCTTGCCCAGATCCATGCTCTCATTCAGCTCATTCGAGGTCGAATTGCAGCTCTGCGATGGAGCCTGGGTGAAGGACAAACCATCCAACTCGGACGGTTGATCTTCTGGGTTTGTGGTATGAGCACCAGAATCAAAGTGAATCAAAAATCTTGACTCGTCTTCATACTCCAACTTGGAGACAGTCGAGTTTTCCATGATGCTGTTCTCCTCCAGACTTTGATCCAGCCACGAGCTTTCGTGCTGCACAGCAGACGCCAGATACCTTTCCATCATGAGGTCATTGCTAACTGAGACATTTGTACCTAGAACGACTTCAGAAGATCCTTCGCTCACCGTTTCTTGAGTGTGGTGTTCTTCAGAGGTTTGGATCCAGGTAACGGTTGTAGATGCCGTTTGGATGTTACGTTCTTGGGCTTGGTCCAGCATTTCCTGAATTCGCCTGACTTCCTCGGAGTGCTCCTCTTTCAGGTGTCTGAGCGCAGCTTCATGCACGTCACTTAACTGCGCCACATTTAACATCCTCTCTTCCTCCAGGGTCTGGAGACGCAGCTCACAGTTGGCGATTTCGGCTTCGTATTTGGACCGGAGGTGCTTAGACGTCTCTTCCTCTTCCCGGAGCCGGTCCTGAAGTTCTCGCACCAGCGCGTCTAGACGCGACACGTCTTGGTTGAGTCTCTCTTTCTCGGCTTTATCCTGATGCGCCTGTTTCTCCGCACGCTCGAGGTCATCCTGGACTGATCGCAAGCAGGCCTCCATCTCGACCTTCTCGTTCTCGAATCTCACAACCATCTCCTGCAGGTTCTTGGCACGTTCTTGCGCACGCTGGCTGTTCTGACGCTCTTCTTCCAGCTCGCGTTTTAACGTCTGAATCAGATCAGCGCTCGAATCGAGGTTGTTCTCTGGGATGGCGTTAATCCCACATGGCGCTGCACCATTTTGGGATAAGTCTGATTCGATCTGGACCATGTTATCTGGCGTGAAAATGCTCTGAAGTCGAGTGAGGGAATCCTCCATGATCGTGAGCTTCTGTTGAAGGACCGTGATCTCCGTTTCCTTCTGAGACAGGAGGGCCGCCTGTTCATAACTTTTCTGGAAAAAGAAAAGTTTCGAAAGTTTAAACCTTGATGCCACGCACACACACCGTTTATATGATGTGCATGTGCTGTCTTAAGAGATGAAAAAAAAAATTACCTGCAGAGAATCCTGAAATGTCTTTAGCTGCCTGGGGGGTTGCTGGGGTGGAATTAGATCCAGCCATCCTACGCTTTTACTGCGCAGATACTTTTTAGCCTGAGATAGAAAATGAACCATTAAATGGTGTGAGGAAGACACACACACACTAACGGAATCACTGTTGTCTGGCTCACATTTTCCTTTTTAGCTGTAAGAATTTGCGTGACTAACAAGGGACCTGTCTAATAACTTTCTTTTTCCTCCTTTTGAGGATTTCGCGGAAACGTGATGTCAGATTGATCTCCCGCACTGCTACAGCCTTTTTAACCTTTTTCTTCATGGAGGCTGTTTTTGCAGTCACTACACTTGGACACAAAATTTTAAAAATGGTCACAATGTTCTAGTTAATACATGCACACATGGAGATTAGCGACAACCGAGCATGGAAGCCGATTACCCACACTCTGGCAACGTGAGAGAAAAAGTAGAACCGTTGGTTCAGACAAAGCGCATACTGTACGTACTACAGTACTCGTAAATAAAGACCTCACTCGTTTATCAAGTTAAAATTAAATTACTTATTTTTGTTCTGTCTTGCAGACCAAGGTTTTACTGTAGCTAAATGTGATAGGTGTCCAGCACGATATGTACTTTTATGCCCGGTTATGTCTCTTACCTGCTGTAGTTGCTGCTGCAGCTCCTGTATCTGACTCGCCAGCTGCTGCGCTTCCAGTTGCACTTGGTCTCGGCTCGTCAGCGCCGCCTGCAGGTTGACGCTGAGCTGTGAAATGATTTCGTTCCGCTTCTCCACTGCTGCCTGTAACCGCTAAGGCATTAATAAAAAACACCTTTAGCAACTCATTATTTTTAACCATTATCATTCTACCATTAAGCACTGAAAAGAAAAGCAAATGTTCTCTTCTCACTCAGTCATTTATCTTTTTATAGATAAGGGCTAGATAAGATATGTTTTATATATTTTTTTCTTTTTTTTTTCCAAAGAACTTGTTTAAAATGCGTTAATAATAAAACAAAAAGTTCCTCACAGGAGTAAAAGAATTACTGTCAAATAAAACATGTTTGATGGACAGAAGGGTTTTACATGATAGTAAATTCTCTCGATAGTAAAGATTTGCGTGTCCTATTCTGCATCTTGTATAAACTACTTGATCCTAAAGATTATTGAAAAGAAAATGTATGTTTTGTTTCAACATCAGGATTTATTTCATGTAGTTATTTAAAACATTGGTTGCATTTATTTATTCAAATGCCGGCAAGCTAATTTGTTCTGGGTTGTGCTTTTGCCCATCATGTTTTTCCTTTGCTGTTTTGCTATACTGTATAATAATTATTATATACCATAATAATAACCTTTTTAGTAAGCACTTAAGTTAGACCTGGTTTACAAGATGATCTTAAAATTGTCATGATAACATCCTTAACCCATTACGATGCCTGTGACATCGCCCGGCCCTCACACGCTTACCTTCAGCTGTTCTTTGCTCGTGTGCGAGACTACAAATTCTCCTAAAAGGTCTTCTTGCTGTTCGGGCTGATCTTCCTCAGCTCCGTCCACAGGAAATGAGCACTGTCCCTGCGAATCCGTTCTGTTCATCTCATCTGGATCAGCAGCGTCGTAAGGCTGAGCCGACTCCTAAACGATCGATCACACATCATTCTATAACCTGATGCTCCGACATATATGCTAATAAATTTAATTATAAAGTGGGTGGGGATTAATAAATAAATTAATCAAACCTCGGGGAGAAGGTCATCTTTGCAGTCCAGGCCATGAGCATGCTCGAGTTGAGACTCCTCTTGTGCTGAATGGTCGTTCCCCTGGACAGTCTGATTCTTCTTCTTTGAGGTCTTTTTCATCGCGTTCGCACCATTTTCCTTTGCTCGCTGCTGTCTGTAGTGCGCAAGCTACTCCACAGGAAAAGTGCATGTAGTAAAAGAGGCACACCAGAAAAATAGGGGCAAAACAACTCAACTTAGTTCAATATGAATGTACAGAACAAAAAAAAATAGAGGAATAAAAAAAATAAATTGTTCATTGAAAAGAAGAAAAAAAACTACATTTTGAAAGGAACTCTTTTAACTGAAAAAGAGCTGTACCACTATCTGGTTGTGACACACAACCTCATAGGTGATCTCCCCACAACCTTCTTAAGCAGCTTACTCCAGATAAAGGGCACATCTCTGACCAGGTTTACGTCTCGACGCACATGTGCAGCCACACGATATTACAGCCAAAGTCATGCAACACTGACACATCAACCAAGACAAAACATGTGAGCCCACATCGAACCATAATGACTCGAGTGAACGCCATAACCAGTCTCGACATCTTGTGAGGGAAACAAAGCAAATGGCTTACAAAAACAAAAGCATCTAACCTAGATTAAACTGTCCCACGTCTCTTTTTCAAGGCAGGTGCATCAAGTAAGATTTTACATTTTTTCCTTAAGAGAATTAAGCGGGTTCAACTCTTCAATGATTTGCCTTTATGTGGTTGGAAAAGTCTTGGAAGAATTAAGTCATTGGTACTTTGATGAGTTGTATTATTTATATGTTTTGATAGCGAATGTGTTGATTTTGGACTGTAAGAGCATGATTGACAGCACTGGGCTCACGCTAATCTAATTCTACACAGATAACCTTTTTTTCCCCCTCACAAATCCTGTCTTTCAAGTTAGGATTGAATTCTCTTTTTTTTTTTTTTTTTATTAGGGGGGAGGGGATATTTCTAAGATTTTCTCACTAATTTAGTCGTGTCTAATTCCTCCCCATCACTAGGGGGCTCCCACATTAAGGCTACTACTACCACTCAGTCAGGAGAGCCAAAGACTATCACATGTTTCCTCTGAACCTTGTGACATCAGCCGACCACATCTTTTCGAACTGTTGGGGGGCGGAGTAACACTCAGAGGCAGCATGCATTTAGCACATCATATTAGCTGGAAATAGCTGTAAGAATTGGGAGACAGCGACCTCTGAGCACAGTGCTTCATTTGGCGTGTGATGCAAATGCTAGCAAAAGCACCTCAGCACTCGAGTTCACCCACGGTGCTTGTTTTGAAAGCATTGGTATGTGTGGCATCTCTGACACAAGTGGTATGCATCACACTATACACTGACAATGTTGAATGCCTATGCTCTGCTTCTAAGAAAAAACACACACCGAGGTGGCTTTTAGTTTAAAGTATCAAACACAAGAAAATGCAGTACGTTGTTGCTGGGGGTGGGTGGTCTTTTTGACTTTACTGCATTACTGAAGTGTGAAAAGTTTAAGCTGATATTTTACCTACGAACACTGAAATAGTAGCTATAAATATTAAATAAATAAAGTACTACACAAATAGACAAACAGTATAATGAATCGGCCGATTGGCGCACCCCTAATATCAGACGTGTCCAATCTAGGGCCCCATACGAAAGTGACTCAGATCTGATCATAAAAACCATCAGATTCGTACATTTAGACAGCCCGTTGAAAATTTTTTTTTTAATTAAAAAAATTTATTAGGGTCACTTATGTGGACGTAGCATCAAAACGTTTTTTCAGATTAACTCTTAAAAAGCACATTTTTTTTTCTCCCGCTGTATGAATCTCATCAAATGCCTTAAAACCTGACAGCAGAGTTTGCTATTGTCAGTCTGACCCCTGGGGACAAATTCACGATGCTCAATGCTGCAAATGTCGAAAAAGACAATGAGCATGCACTTAGTCGAGCTGCGGACCTGCCTCGCCGTTTTTGGTCGTGGAGATGACGGGCTCTTCCACTGTGAAGATTATTGCTTCGTCTTAGGGTCGTAACTGTACACCCCAGTTTCGTCACCGGTAATGATCCCTGACGGGTCATCCTTGACAATTTAACGGAGTTCTTGGCAGACTCCGATGCGATGTTCCTCCTGTCGACATTTTCAGGAAGCGAGCTTGTTGAAGGGTCTTCCTCATCGTCTCCCGCTCTCGAAGCGTACGTGCTACTTAAAACACCTTGTACGACTCTTTGCAGCATCGCCGCGACCTTGCCAAACATCTCCGTGGTAGATTTGCCCAGTTTCACGGAGAAATTTCACGTTCGCTCTTTGCCGTCCAGACGTGAGAACACGCATGGTCATAATTACACCAGCTGAACAGCTCCCGATGTACACAGGACCAAGTCTTTTGGCACGCTGACTTATGAAGGCCGGTGATCCCCGTGACCGTGCGTGCATGTTACAAGACTCGTCTCAAAACTTTGTGATACTACATCGTACAAACTTGGAGATCATTTAACGCTTCAGAAAACACACACACACAATCCATCATCAAACTCAATGACCCTGATTCAGGATCACCCGTGACGTCACGCACCACACTGTGGTTAGAGAGAGATGGAGCATCCAAACACAACAAACAAGCCTTCCGGACCGGACATCCATCTCCTACACAAGTTTAAAAACTTTTGCTAAGGTCACAGACTAATTCAGTGTTTATTTTTATGTTCTTTACATCCATCGGGTTAGCTGTTTAAACAAAAGGAGCTACTGCACATTTAAACCACCTCCATTCACATCTTTGAAATCAAGCCAAAAAAAAAGAAACATTTGCAGCAAAGTTTTCAGGCACCTTCATTGGCCATTTTATCATATTTGACTAAATGACTATAACACCATCATCCCGCTTTAATCAACCCGCAAATGTTGACTATTAACTGATTTTATTTGCTAGTTAAAGACAACACCTCCTGCTTAATTTGCGGGCAAAAACAATCAGCTAGCAAACACGGCTAAGCTAACTAGCCAGACTTTTTAAGCTTACACAAACCTTCGCTCTTCCTGCTTCTAGTTTTCTTCGTCGCTCCTCTTGGTCCATCTTCTCCAAATTAAGGCTTTCATAGAAACCAACAAAAATAAATTAATACTTGGCACAAGCGCGCGTGTAACCGGGGAAAATTTTACACAATGCTTCCAACTCGAGAGAAATCACAACGGAATAACTGTCAGTGCGAGTTTCAACATGGCCGCGAACCACTTTAAACCCCGCCCTTATGAGGCTGTGCTGGTCCACCGACCAATCGGAATGCGCGGCTGGAAAAATGACAGCCAATCAGATCGTCACTGAAGGCACGCGCACCTGTGCCGTTGAAATCCGTCTTCTGTTTTCGTTAGTACCAGAAAGTTAGTGACAAGTTAGTCAAGCGCAAAATAAACACACGCAAATAGGGTGTAATTAACATTTAATATTTTGGGGAACTTTTTAAAACTTTATTGTTATTATACGATTAGAATGCCATATTCGCTCACTTTTTTTTTAAAATAGTAATCTCGTTTTCTACTGGTTCTAAGCACAAGACACGCCCACAACCTCTACAAGCGCGCGCATCAGCCCGCGAGCTCGAACTTTTTCTTTTTAAGCCTAAATATTAATCAGGATTTATTTCTTTTAAAAGTATATACAAAGGGACAAAAATAATATTTATATATATTTTTTTATTTGTACTTTTTATGGGAATATAATTTTTTTTTTATTATTTTATATATATAGTAGCTCAATAATACTTAGATCTGGTGACTGTGCAGGCCATGGGAGATGTTCAACTTCACTTTCATGTTCATCAAACCACTCTGTCACCAGTCTTATTGTGTGTATTGGTGCATTATCATCCTGTTACACGGGTTACAGGATACAGTGTTTGAACCATTGGGTGCACATGGTCCTGATTCGGTAGTCCTTGGCCCATCTAGCACAAGTATTAGGCCTAGGGAATGCAATGATATTGCAGCCCAAACCATCATTGATCCACCCCCACTGCTTCACTCTGGGTGCTACGCTTTTTTGGGGCTCCTCCACACCGTAACTCTCCCGGATGTGGGAAAGACAGTGAAGGTGGACTCATCATAGAACAATACATGTTTCACATTGTCTGCAGCCCAAAATTGTCGCTGCTGTCACCATTAAAACCGACGTATGGCAAGGTTTGTCTATAGCAGCCCGGCTATGTACATTGACTCTGTGGAGCTCCTGACGAACAGTTATGTTCCTCTTGCATCCACAGTTACTTCTGTTGGATGTGGCTTGTCCTTCTATGGGGTATGCTGACATTGCCCGAAAACCGTGCCACTTGATACATAACAATATATATTTACGTATAGGCTGACTGATGTTTTTCCGAAATTGTTCATAGTGTGTGATAGACTGTGTGTGTGCGCTCTAGGTCCCCTGTGAGCCAGTTATGATTAGCGGTACAGATAATGTACAGAGGAATAAAAAGTGTTAATCTATCTTAAGCTGTAAATGGTAAAAATTTTACAACACGAGGATTAATAATGAGTTTCTTAAAATTTACTTTCTACAGTATCTCTAATTTGTGTAACAAGGTTGTATTTGGTTGTAAGTGGAATATTTCAATTTTATGTGGGGCCGAATGTGTTCAGGTTACGGAGCTGAGTAAATGAACTAAGGTGGTATGTTTTTATAACCTGCAAGAGGTTTAATGGATTTACACATAAATATGAATTTTTAAATTTTTTATTTAAATAATATTTAAAGATAAAGTGTAGTTCTAGTGCAGTTCTTTTCTCCTTTAATATCTAAAACATGCAAATAAGTTACCGTCAAGGACACTTTACCTATCTGTTTAAAATGTCTTTCACCGTTAATTAATCTATATTTAATTATTTAAATAGTAATCTATTCAGCAATAAAGTTATTCAGCAAGACACAAAAGATTCACATATAATTGAATTCCCTTTATAGACATTTATCATAAACATCATCACAATGTGAACCTAATCATGTTTAATTGTAAATGTTTTACATAGTTTTTCATCTTCTATTTTTTTAAAACATGATAACCGTTTCATTTTCTTTGTCCTGGTTTAGAGACTGGAGAATGAGCGAGCAGGCCATGATGAAAACCGTGCCACTTGATACATAACAAAGACTTGCTGTCTTGATCACAGATGCACCAGCGAGACGTGCACCCCTGATTTGTCCGCTTTTGAACTCTGATATGTCACCCATAATGTTGTGTGCATTGCAATACTTTAAGCAAAACTGTGCTATTACTCTGCTACTTAAACCTTCACACTCTGCTCTTACTGGTGCAATCAATGAAGATTGGCCACCAGGCTGGTCAAATGTAGCAATGAAACCTCCAACACTAAATTGGCCAGTGTTTCAGTTTATATATATATATATAGCCAGTATTGTTCTAGAATGTGGAAAATGAGCCCAAACTTGCATCCAAACGTTTGACTAGTAGTGTATGTTAATACACAAATTAAATTTGATTGAGGCATTTATCAACCACATAACATTTTGCAATTGAAATCCTTGAACCATTGAATCCTTGAATCCTGAAACGTTAACATACAGAACAGCTCTAACGAACTGTAAATCTCCCAGTGAAGTAAATAAAGCCAGACACGTAACATGGTAACAGCAGGGTTGGGCAGAGGGACACGGGTATGTTTCTGGCAACCAAGAGAAAAGTCCACAGCAAACAAGCGCGGGTGGAGAAACATGACTCAGTTTTATACAAACCTCTTTCTTCAATGTTAGTTTTAGGTGGAAGGATGCAAGTTACCCCAAAAAGCACATAGAAACATTTAAAGCTGGTGTTAAAGCTATTTTGCTGCAATGACTGATCAGATTGTTGACCAAATTACTCGTCTGAAAATAAAACTTCTAGAAAAGGTGAGACTGATCTATTGATTAAACTTTTTTTTAACATCCTTTAGACCTGTTCTGCTTGGTTAATAAACACGAATGTAGTTTTTACTAATAATTCAGCCTTCTATCTGTTTATTATTCAATTATTAACAATGAGGATAAAAATATAGTCATGAATCCGATGAGTTACATGAATTATGATATCCTTGTGTTGGTGTTAGAAGAATCTTTAAAAAATTGTGTTAATTCACCTCATATCTCCAGAGATGGGGGTTTTCTCCAGGTACTCTGGTTTCCTCCTACAGTCCAAAGCCATGCAGTGTATAGGTTGTCTGATGTTTCAAAAATTGTTCATAGTGTTTGATAGACTGTGTGTACACTCTAGGTCCCCTGTGAGCCAGTCATGATAAGCGGTACAGATAATGTACAGAGGAATAAAAAGTGTTTTAATCTATCTCAAGCTGTAAATGATAAAATTTTACAACACGAGGATTAATAATGAGTTTATTAAAATTTATTTCCTATCTCTAATTTGTGTAACAAGGTTGTATTTGGTTGTAAGTGGAATATTTCAATTATTATGTGGGGCCGAATGCGTTCAGGTTACAGAGCTGAGTAAATGAACTAAAGTGGTTTGTTTTTATAACCTACAAGAGGTTTAATGGATTTACACATGAATGTGAATTTTTACATTTTTTATTTAAATAATATTTAAAGGTAGTTCTAGTCCAGTTCTTTTCTCCTTTAATATCTAAAACATGCAAATAAGTTACCGTCAAGGACACTTTACCTATCTGTTTAAAATGTCTTTCACCGTTAATTAATCTATATTTAATTATCTAAATAGTAATCTATTCAGCAATAAAGTTATTCAGCAAGACACAAAAGATTCACATATAATTGAATTCCCTTTATAGACATTTATCATAAACATCATCACAATGTGAACCTAATCATGTTTAATTATAAATGTTTTACATACTGTTATAGTTTTTCATCTTCTATTTTTTAAAAACATGATAACCGTTTCATTTTCTTTGTCCTGGTTTAGAGACTGGAGAATGAGAGAGCAGGCCATGATGAAAGACCAGACTCTGTGCTTTCAACAAGTAAAGCTACATTTTAAATTTTGAAAAACTAAATTTCCACATTAATAAAGCTTTTATTAAATAAATCATTACATTTTACTTTATATTTCACCTTTATTTTATACCTACAATATTGAATATAACCATTATATTCCTGTACATTTCGGGATAATGACTCAGATATTCAGTTTCACACTCTCAAAAATTTTAAATGCCACCATTTTAAAACGTGTACTTTTTTTTGTTATTATAATTAGTCATTCTGGTGGCACGGTATCCTCGCACCTTCAGAGTCGAGGGTTCGATTCCTGGTTTAGGTCTTTGTGCATGGAGTCTGCATGTTTTGCCCATGCTAAATACTGTAGGTTTCCGCTGGGTACTCTAGTTTCCTCCCCAAATCCAAAGACATGCAGATTAGGGTAATTAGCTATACAAAATTTTCCATAGTGTATGTGTGTGTGTGTGTGTGTGTGTGTGTGTGTGTGTGTGTGTGTGTGCTCTGTAATGGATTGGCACCCTGTACAGGGTGTACCCTGCTTGTGCCTGAAGTGTACAGGATGAGCACTGGAGAAAATGAAAGAATTGATTAATAATGCTGGCATTCCAATTTACTGATTTTCAAATGAATCATTTCAAGCATGGAATTTGCAATTTACAGACAGGTTAATACAATTTCCATAGCTCTGACTTTTTTTTGGACACAGGAAGTTATGGTGGACGGGACGAAGCACTGCACAGTGCTCTAAGACGAAAGAGAGATTTACTCCGGAGACTAAAGGTACCAACTTCATAAGGATGCCAGAAAGTTAAAATGTTACCATCAACCTGTTCTATTGAATTCTTGATTCTGACTGTTTGGAAAGTGTTGATTAATTTTCTATACCAGCAGCTCTGAAAGTAGTGCAGCTCCAAATCACACGGTTTCTATTAATACGCTCATTCTATTACCCGAATATTTTATTCCTCACATACTGTGCGTACTTCCTGTTCATTTCAGGAACAGCACATGTTGGATGAATTAGCAAGACCACAAACATGGGCTGGAGCTCACAGAAGGCATCATTATGAACCCTCTTCCACGCCCACACCCCCATTTTATATTTATCAGACTCCTCCTCCAGCTCCACCTCCAGCTCCACCTCCAGCCCCTCAGCCTCCCCAAATCATCCAACAACCTGTAAGAGAATGAGTCAAATTAATATCTTAAAGTACCAGTATCTAGGCTTACCCTGAACCAAACTGATTTGCATTAAGAATTCAATCGTTTTTTTAAAAACAAAAATGCACGTTTTTTTCTTTCTCTGTAGGTTCCACATCCGCCCGCCACCATCATTCAGCAGCTGCCACAGCAGCAGCCACTTATAGCACAGATTTCACCAGTCCAACCTGCACCCTGCAGATCCGGTAGCATTAAAGAGGGTATGTTGTTTTTAATATTTAAGAAGGTCATAATATTTGTAACTCTTGGCTGAAAATAAAGACTTTAGGATGTGCTGTTATGGTAAAATAATCCAGTTTGGCATGTTATTAGTAACTGCACTTCACCCGAAGTAACTGCACTTCACCCGAACACACTGTCACTGATTATTTTCCCAAAACAGCACACCTCCAAGTCCAGCAACAAGGTCCATAGGAATAGCATGACGGTAAGCCTGTTGCTTGCATTTAATTCGATGTCGATCCTCAGACATGGTCGAACTGATGCTCATGCAAAATGCTCAGATGCACCAGATCATCATGCACAACATGATGCTAAAGGCACTTCCACCGATGGCCACCGGCACAAGCGCGAGTCCTCGTGTAGGCCAGGTGACCCTTTCCTCCTGAAGCATTATTTGAGGCTCAAAAGCTACTTTGCTACTTGTTAACAGCTCAACTGTAATGTTTAGGAGAACAACACAAAAGTTAGAGGAGGTGCTGTCCACCATCATCACTATGGGCCTCAACCACTCCCTCCAATTGGCTACTCGGCTTGGCCGTCTATGATGTCAGCACAAAAGGCAGGGGCTTATCACCCATCTATTCAGCACATAACCGGCCCGGTAACATTGCCTCCGCTTAACACGTAGGTTTTTATTTTATTTCTATTTTTTAAACTTTATTATTCCCATTACAGCTGGATGATTTTACATAGACTTAATTTATATATGACAGATGGTGCAATGTAATTTCTTTGTTATTTCTTTATTTAAAAATTCCCTGAATCCTTAAGTGTCACTGTCGACGGAATGAAGACGAGATTTCCTGTTGGATTCCAAGGTGTGTTAAAGAACATATATTCATACATTAATCACATTTATAATTTACTTCACACTAATTAACTTTCATTTATTTCTCCCAGAGTCCTTCAATCCTTTTGGGGTTCTGTGAAGATAAAATATACACATGTTTATTTACATTTTTGGTTGAAATACTGGATGTGCATCTTTGTAAATTAATAATAAAGTATTTAAAAATGCTTTAAAGATATTTCTGATTTATTTGCTTACTTGTGCTTGAGCTAAAATACACATATTTGTTACATTGCTTACATTTATATTAATGACATCATATGGGTAAATATTGTCCATTACCTCATCACATAAACCAGTCTTCTTTTTAACTATTGACTTTTGACCAGAGGCAAACAATGACAGCAATGTGTTGCCAGATCCACTTTTAAGCTTTAGCTGTAGCTTTTTCTTCATCTTATTTTATCTGTATATTTAGCATACATAATAAGAGACGGATGTGAATAATACCAATGGTACATACATAAAAGAAGAACATAAAACCTATTTGATTATCTGTAGAGAGTGTATTGTCTTCCCTGTTCTATCACATTCTCATTTATCTCAGCTACATCACCAGATGAATGTGTGTGGCAATGTATAGATCTATATTATCTATAGCAATATATGCATTAGTGCAAAAATTTAAGGACCTTTGCTTATTTATTATAGACATACAATGGCTCCATATGTAGAGATCAGACTCCTAACACAAACATTAAATTTTGAATTAACATCATTTTTATGATGCTTGGCAAAAACTATTGAAAGACGTTAACTTTAAATGATTACACACTCCCAATTATAGTCATATGTTAATGATCGAATTTAAAACTCATCTGAACTTCCTTTTCATTTAAAAGAACATTTAGAGATTTATATCTGAATATACTAGTACAGTGGCTTAGTGGTTAGCACTGCCCCCATGAATTTTCATGTTCTTTTTGAGCTTGGTGGGTTTTCTCTGGGTATTTCGGTTTTCTCCCACAGTTCCAAAGATTTAAATAATCGGTGTTCCCAAATTGCCCAGAGGTAATCGCCATAGGTCTCCACGGTCCCTAGTGCTACATATGTTTCTAGCTGGATGAATGGATTTGTGTATATAAAATAATAGCTTAAGTTTTATAAATGCACGATCTGGCAACCCAAAGCGTAGGCTAGTTGGCTAAACCGAAGCGATGTTCGATTCCACCAATGTGACTCTGACTCATTGATTCGAATGACTCGATCCGATTCCCCGGTTTATTTGATTAAATCTACTTCTAAAGCACGTTTCAATATAAAATAAATTAAAAAATATATAACGGGGATATAATTAATAAATACGTACTAATATAAAATGAATTACTTAATAACGTGGATAACGAGAAATTATGAATCTTCAGAGTCGAGTTCCAGAACCGAAGAACCGACTCCTTTTGGGACTCGGCTCCCAGGTCTAAATAGAGTAATAGTGAGGATTGAACGGCGTGTCGCATTTGATGTGGTGTTGAAGTTTGTGATTTTGTAAAGATCCTGGCACTAACAAACAGGCAGGTGACTGAGTCTTCGTGGTGGTTTGTAATGTATGAATGGATAGTTGATGGACTGTCGTCGCTGTTTGTTCCGTTTTCCGTGTTTTCTGGAGGGAATTCACAGAGCTGGCCTACGGACGGTAACCCGCCGCCGACACCACCACGAGACCCGGTCACTTCTGAGACACAACAACATTACCGACCTCCTAAGCGAAACTATCAAAGGTATATA
Source organism: Clarias gariepinus (assembly GCF_024256425.1). NCBI lineage: Eukaryota > Metazoa > Chordata > Actinopteri > Siluriformes > Clariidae > Clarias > Clarias gariepinus. The sequence goes on from NC_071105.1 coordinate 37,029,497, forward strand.
TCCTTTATATAGTTTTAATTTCCCTTTAATTTAATTCTCTCTAAACACCGGGTTACCTTTAAGCTAGCTAAGCATGGCTGTGTTCCAAATGCCCGCCTGTCTTATAAACAAACTAGTGCCCTACACAGGTTGCTCGTGCGCCATGGCGCGCGCACGAAGCGTTATGATTTAAGTGCAACCGTCAAACTGAGTTAGCTTGTTAGCAAACACAGGCTAGTTAATTATTAGACCAATCACTAGCATTGTTTATACCTTTCCAAGAAACCCTGGCAGGTATTTAGTAAAACATTTTATTATTTAATATCGAGATGTAGGTAAGTTAGCCTAGCTCAAGCTCAAGGATTGGCAAGCATATATAGTAGCCTGATGTATATATAAATACAAGAGAGGTTTTATCTGTACATTGGTGAGAACTCGCTCTTTTAATGATATATTTACGCTTCATAAACTGGAGGACCAAAAACCAGTGTTGGAAAAAATTCTGTCAAGAGTTTAATAAAGCTCATACAGTACTTAGATGTCTGCCTAATGTTATGAACAGTTATATGCCGAGTTTAATAATGTTCTTTAAAATAAGCTACTAATAAGCTACTTGCTCAATGTAAACAAACACCTGCACCAATAGATATTAATTGGAAAACTAAACTTAATATTATTACTGGGATTAGTTTATATTTTCACCTCTTAATAATAGCACTGAAGTGGTATAAATGAATTTTAACACACAGATTGTATTTGGCTGACGACAAACTTAGTGTAAACTAGGAGTAAATAAACTTTTCTTTATCCTCTCTTTTAAGTTGATTGCAATAAGATAAATTGACAGTAGAATTATGAACTAGGTAAATTGTACAATTTCCTAATGTTAACCAAACCAATACCACACAATGTTGTTAAACCAAACAAAATCAGCCTAATTTTTTAGCTCTAACCTTTTAACCATTTCTACACACATTACTGTTAACAAAGGTACTTTAGCCAGAAAAAAAATTAATAAAAAAAAATAAAACCTAACCTGCTTGTTTGTTTTAATATTAATTATTACATCATAAAGCTCATGAATTTATATTCCAAGCGTATAAATATTTTCTAAGGTCAATATAAAAAGGATTTACAATACAGAGAAAAAAAGTTGGTAATCTATGCCCTGCTTTAATATGAATTACTATATCAATGTGGCGGTCAGCGTGTTGCGCTGCTAAGGCATTATTGAAGACCTGCTTGCTTTGATAGCCGCCTTCAGCTCATCTGTAATGTTGTTTCGGGTGTTTCTTGTCTATCTTTACATATTATAAAAACAAAATTTTTATTTGGCCGGTTTAGGCGTTCCTCAACAGTTGTACCATTAGGCAGCGTCATGATCAACTTTTTTGTCACAATGTGAGGTAATAATATATCTTTTTTGATTACCAGATCATAATTAACTAGATGTACGTAGGTGTAACAGCCATTATACCTCTAGTTATGTATAAAATGACTAGCCAGTCAGTGCTCCGTCCTTACCTTGAGGCCCAGAGGAAGAAAGTAAATACAGGTGGAAGAGAGTTGTTCTCACAGAGGTTACTGATCAGAAGAAAAATAGAAACTCTAGTGACTTAATGTTTTCATCATGTGGAGCAAATATAGGCAGAGAGATTTTATTTATTCCAGTTAAATAGAAAAATTCCGATCAAGTGTTTACACGGCTAATTGAAAAGAATAACTTAACCTTTTATTCTGACTAAAAAATCAGTCTGATCGAGCTGGATCTTGTCAAAGTTTTTAACTGAGGTGTTTATGTGATGCATTTTTAGTTGAATTGAGCTATTATTCCGTGTAAACGTACCTACTGTTGTTCATCCTCAGCTCAAACAAAGCATGGACCCAATAAACTAATAAAAAGTTGTGTTGTGTTTAGAATATGTGGCATATCTCAAGTTATGGCCTTTGTTTACCACTTGAACAAAAGAAAACGCAACAATATGCGAAATCAAATCACGCCACTTAGTTTTATGTTTCATCTGGACTTGAATGTTCACGTGATCTGATGTTGCTATTCTGTTCTGTCTAACGCAGCGTCCACTCTCCTGATGGTGTATCAGAGCATGTGGAAAGCAAACGACCAAGACGAGGTAACTAGATATATTTAAAATCCACCCCGTCCGTCAATAAGCATGTCGTGACTTAAACCATTTAATGTCATTCCTTAATCAGTCACTCGTCCTTTGCAGATGTGATCGTCCAAGTTGTCAAGAAGACTTTCGCAGGGTTTGCAAGGCTGCTTCGATTGCGACAGCACAAGCCATGTCATTATGAAAAGGACAGGGATTGTAGAAATGCACAGGTTTGTGGTAGTCTGATTGTCATCTGGAGCTTTCATGCAATATCTAAATTGCACCACAGTCTAAGTCTATTTTTAAACGATTCTCTAGATCGGGCATGTCTCTGTAGTGGGAATCGATGAAATTCGAAGCAACGGCATAAATAAGTGGACGGTTGATGAGGATGTTAAAATGGGTAAGCACAGCGTACACTGAGGACTCCACTTTCTCATTCTGAAAGAGCATACAAGATTGAATTGATGTAAAAGCAAACCCATCACAAGTTTGAGTGGAACATACAGATAAGAAAAGTAAATACTGAAGCACCCCTGCATCATACAGTATTTTGTATTTCAAAGATTGCATGTTTATTGTAAAGTTTAATATACAAGTCGTTTGAGGTAATTTTTTTAAAATTTTATTTAAATTTTTTTAATGGAGAATTTCGCTTAATGTTTCTGCACATCTCATCAGCTAAACAGAGAGAAATCGGGCTGAGTGGTAAAGAGAGGAGCGTGCCAAACTTCTGCTTAGGTGCCCAGCCCTTGATCAGGAAACCTGAGTAAGTATACAAAATTCCAGACGCATGGGGAGACTTTTGGTATGAAGCGTGCGGTGTAGACGCGTTTTGCTCGCTCCCACAAATAGCTTTTCAGTTAACCTATTAAACCTCAACACTTTAGGCATTAAGTTCCCAATAATCAGTATCAGGCTCTTCTAGTTCGTTCTTTTTTGAGAATATGTCAAAGACGAGGGCGAAAACTGCAGAAAAGAGTGGGGATTCTCCTCCACCCAGTAGCATTACCATGGCCAAGATTAGCCTGTAGCTAGACGAGCATCAAACGGCACTTGCAACCGATTTCAAGTCACCTTTTGACTTGTCATCTACGCTGGTCAGTATAAAATCCTCAATTGCCGCAACTGAAACTGATCAGCGTCGTTAAAAACTTGAAAGCGCAAGCTGTAGTTTAAAAGCACAAAACGACCTTTTTAAAGCTAAACTAGCGGATCTGAAAAGTCGCAGCAGGCGCCAGAATATTCGAATCATTGGATTACCTGAGCAGGTTGAAGGTCCGCGGCCAACCATATTTTTTTGGCAAGGACGTTCTTGCTTCGCCCCCCGAACCGGATCGAGCTCATCAGAGCCTCGCCCCGAAACCTGCTCCAGGAGAGAGGCCTCAACCTGTCATCCTGCGATTCCACCGCTTTCAAGCTAAAGACCTGGATATTCGCGAAGCTTACAGACGACGTGTTCTGACCTGCAACAGACATAAACTTCGCATCTACTACTCCTGAGGGGGTCAAACAGCGGGCCGAGTATAAAAGCTCCATTAACGAGCTGTACAAGGGCGGGTATAAACCAGCATTACTTTTTCCAGCTAGACTTCGCATCACACTGCCCAATGGAGAGAGGAAGTGGCTCCTCTTCCCTTTGGAAGCTGCTACATTTGTCAAGAACGTGAAAGCCGTCACATTAACATTACTTTTTCTGTTCTTCTGGGGGGTAGATTATTTTTGTTTTTTGTTAAGGTACTTTGTGTTATGTTTGTCAACTGTTGTTTGTGTGCTTCATTTGGATTCAATTATGTCTAACCTAGCCATTTATCCTTCTTTTGTGTTTTTTGTAACACCAGTTTAGGAAGACTGGCATGTATGTCTGTGCTCCCTCCCCCTTTTTTTTCTCCACCCCCCCCCCCCCCAATCCCCCCCCTTTGTACTCTTTGTTTTACTTGTCCTTATAATGGTATTCATTCCAATATTACTGTTTTTGTAATTTTCTCCATAACTTTTCAATGTAGTGTATCTTTCTAATGTCCTGTGTGATTGTGTTTTTTGGATGTTTTGATTGTTTATTTTTGTGTTGTGTATTCGTTATAAATAAATCATAAATAAAAAAAGAGATTATGAGCATTGGCATTGATGACGGCTTTACATAATTAAGTAAATGTAAAAAAAAAAAAAAAAAAACCCGCATAATTATAATTTTTTCCTTCATAGAAACAGTTCAGTGTTATTTATGGGCAACCAGGACAAACAGAGGGAGCGTCTGCACAGAACGTCACTGCAACTGTTGCCGTCGCGCCCTGTCCTCCCTGAGACAGACCCCTCCAGCCGTGCGCACAAACCATGCCTCACTGTGGAGGAGGTAGTGTATATGAAGGAGACATAAAGTATACTTGATAAAATCGCTAGCTCTAAGGGCTCTGTGTATAACGAGGTGGTAGTTAATAACGTTTTAGTTGTTGGATTTTTTTTTCTTTCAGTTTTATGTAACTGATCACTAGGAAGGAAGGTTTTTTATTAAAATCTTAAGGGAAAAAAAATAGGTCTGTTAATATTTTGATATAATTTAAGCATGATGGCAATTGTAAATAAAATCTGTTGCCAGTGTTAAACATTTATGTCTAAATTTTTAATCCTTGGTTTGTATTAACAGGGAAGTTTCTTCAATAATTATTAGTAAAATTTATAATACATTTCTCCATTCTACATGAATATTATTATTACCAATAAACAATGTTATATGCTTAAATGCTAATTGTTATACGACACTTTGAAATAAACCTGTATTAATATTAAATAAATGTACTTGTCTATTCAATATTATTTGAAAACAGTTGAAGATGTTTCTAATTATTATACTTTATTTAATTGAAAATAATTTAGAACTGCATTTTCATATGGAATCCCTTCGCATCCTCCTGCGTTTCAGGCCCTGAAAGAAAGCGGCCGTGAGCACTACAGAAAGTTGGTTGAGATGGTTTCTGAGACGTACTCAAAGAACAAACCGCTGCCGTTCGGACGAGTGAAACCACTAAAGTATGGAGGATCAAAATGACCGTTTATATTATACCTTACCGTTTTTACTTTGTACCACGTAACCTGACACAACCTAAAACAGCTCTGACTCTTTTGTTTTTAGCACGAGTTTTCCCCATGGCCGTGCTACTCCCGAGATCAGCAAACCTACACTAATCAAAGGTGAGTTTAACTGATGCACCCCTCCATCTTCATACACACATGAAGTATTGTGGTTAATTCTATGACTGTTTCTATTTTGTGTGCTATCCATAGTGAATCCTCATGTACCAACGTGGAGGAGTTCCACTTTGATTAACCACGTAAAGGACGGGTATATTTCACCTTGTTTTTTATTTTACCTTTATGCATTTTGTTGAAGCTTTTCTTTTTTTTAACACGTTGCTTATTTGTCAATTTCAGTGCACCAGTTAGTGATGTTGAGAGGAAGAAACAAGAACAAACGTTAAATAAAAGCAGGGTACACACACACATACACAGTATTTGCAGCATTTCAATTTCTCTGTCTAAAAGTTTATATAAGTAGTGCTTTGGCTTGATTGTGTGCTGCACCTCTGTTAATTTTCTCTTTTTCTATGTCCATCTCTTCAGCCACTAGATGTAGATCTGTCTGTCGAAGTAGAAACCCGGCTGAACCTCAAGGACAGAGAGACCACTGCAGTGTCCCAGCCAGGGTTTCAGCCCCGCACGGAACCAGTCCTTGACACAGGGAAACACTTGGAAGAGGAGTTCCCTAGACTGACCAAGGTAACTTGATAAATAACTTGGAAAAATTATTAAGCATTGAGCGGAGGACACTGGTAAAGTCCTGAAGCTGGATTAATTATTTTTTTATTTATAATTATTATTTTATTTATAATTCATTATCTTTAAATAACGGCACATCCTGACGTGATTTCCTCCTGTGTATCACAGTTTTACAATTTAAAAGTATTTAAAGAATGATGTTTTATAATGCGTAACCAACACATTTCCTTAAACTGTCTTGAACTTAATTGTGTGTGTTTGTGTTTGTGTGCGCCCCTGCACATTGTAGGAAATGCAGCAGGAGGTGAGCGCTGCTCTCGCACAGAGAGATCCAGATCTAATCCTGAGCAGCGGTTTTAAATTGCGCATCGCTCAGAGAGACCTGGCAACCCTGCAGGAAGGAACCTGGCTCAATGATGAGGTTAAATTAATTAATTAATAAAACCTAGCATCATGATGTATCATGTAAGTTATGATGGTATGAGTGTAAAATGTATATATAATTAAAATAAAAATAAATAAAAATAAAATAAAATGTATGTACAGTATTTATATATGTGAGTAAAGTATCCTGTTGCTCTGGACAAACTTGTTGGACTGGAGAATTCTTCAACAGTGTGGTGTAATAGAAATTAAATCGTTCTTATTAGATGAACATTAATTCTTTCTTTTCTTTCCGTCGGTCAGGTGATCAATTTCTACCTTAACCTGGTGATGGCGCGGGCGGAGCAGGAAACGGGCGGGAGAAAGGTGTACTGCTTCAGCACCTTCTTCTTCCCTAAGCTCCACGGGGGCGGCCACACCGCCGTGCGCCGCTGGACCAAGGCTGTCGACCTCTTCCTGTATGACATCATCCTCATTCCCCTGCACCTGGGGGTCCACTGGTCTCTCGCCGTGAGTCGCCTTTTCTGCAAAATTGCTTTACAGAGTCAGCTATATGGATCCTTTTAATAAGAGCGAAATGTTAATTAATTTTTTTATTTATTTTTTTTTTTATGTTTGTCTGATTTAGGTTGTTGACTTCCAGGCGAAGTCTGTGAGGTCGTACGACTCCATGGGTCAGAGGCATGACGACATCTGTAACCAGATACTGTGAGTGGCCATGCCAGGTTTCTATGGAAACAAATCGCACACCTTGTCTGACTGATTATCTGACGTGATTTTCATTTTGTAGGATGTACCTGAAGGAAGAGTACGAGGCCAAGAAGGGCAAAGACTTTGAAATCTTAAAGTGGACCGTGACCAGCTTGCGAGCCACTGTAAGCTTGCAGCAGGATTAAAAAAAAAAAAACACATTTACTTTCAATTTCTGTTATGTGTAATGTCTATTGTGTTGTTTTTTTTTTATTTACTTATTTATAATTATAGGAGGTTCCTCAACAGAAGAATGGAAGCGATTGTGGTGTGTTTGTTTGCAAGTATGCTGACTACATCGCACGTGGACGCCACCTTACTTTTAGACAGGTAACATTTACAGTATACAGTACATGCACACCAAATTTTTTTTTTTTTTTTGTAGTAACCTGTTTGTTTACATATTTTTGAGCTGTTCAATGTGAACTGGCATTGTGAAAGCCCTGCCTCCAACTCCCATCTCGTATTAGCAATTAGATGTGCCTGTAACTTCGTTGACGTGGAATTTCAGTCTGTTAGATTTTGAGATAAAGTAATGATTTTTTCATTTTAAGTGATATAAGCGCATTTTTCCATTTAAATTTCAAACTAGCATATCTTCTCTTACCGAAACAAAGCCTACATGCGACCCCAAGCCCAAAAACCATCTTGATGTGTTTTGTTACTCATCTTGGTCCCCCCCCCCCCTTTTTTTTCGCAAATATCTTCAATGTACAGATGATGTTTTGGCTAAGATTTGTAATGATAGACACAAAGTATTTATTGCATGTTTGTCTCTGTGTGCAGTGTCACATGCCGTATTTCCGTAAAGTGATGATCTGGGAGATTCTCAATCAGAAGCTGCTGCAGCAATAAAAAGGTTAAAAAAATAAAATGAAATAAACCGGACTTGAGCTGACCAAAGCATCGGACCACACAACGTTCATCCTCCACATTTTTCTACAGTCGGCTGGCTACTTGACTGGTCCTGTCCTACTTTAATCCACGTCCAGTTTGTTTATGCCGGAGGTGGTGGTTAAATCGCAGATGCGTGCGTGTGTGTGTGGGTGGACTCAAAGGCGAGGAGATTTGTGCTAGACCGTGACCCATTTAATCAGTATATTGAGTTTTTTTTTTTTTTTTTTTTTAAAGTGCTTTGTTAATGAAGCATGTGTGTCATTCCTACACGACTTATCACCCCTAGGGGGCTGTGTGTGTGTGTGAAGCTCTTGTGCTCTCTCTCTTGACTTTGAGATGTGATTTAAAAGAGTATTAGGATGTACACTAATGAAAAGAAAGCGCAGGACAGTCATTCGCTTCCTGGTGGCTAGAATCTGTTGTAGTGTTTAAAAAAAAAAAAGCAAACAAAAAAAAATACTGAAGTTTGAACCTGGCTAAAAAGAATGTGTGTTTGTGTAAGTTTTAACGCAACTGGATATGAAATGTTTTGTCTTTCATAGCAATCACAGGCTTTGACGGAAGTGAATGCATGTCAGACTTTACAGTACCTGAGCTGCGGATTGCAGTGAAAGCAGCAGTATTTATTGAGTCCTAGAGTGCCTTGATGATTATGATGACGGTTTATGGTCTGTAGATTTTTCTCACTCTACAGGATTCAAATAGATTTTTTAAAATACACTACTTGTGTGCTACTGGAAGGGTGTGTGTATGTGTGTGTTTTCCTGAAATGAGACATATATGAGGTATGTACAGTAAGAAATGAGTGGTGATGAAGCACATACCCGTTTTGATATATTACATCTGGATTTTATGCTATATTTATAATGCAAGTATTGTTTATTTTCTTTTCTTTTTTTTTCAAACTGAAAGTGCAATGAATGCCAAACTACAGACAAGATTTATTATTGTTTAGTTCTTCTTCTTCTAGTGCATGCTCAAGCAAAGCCCTTTAAAAAGGAGTAACAAGTAGCATTATTAATCTCTGGCCTATCTATTGTGTTACTGCATTATGAAAAACAGCATTTCTTTTTCTCTCTTCATTCTGGCTTTCAAAAAACTGTGACAGTAGGTAGATCTGCGATGCTAAATCGCCTCTTGGGCAAATGTAGGAGACATTTTCGCAACCTTCCTCATACCTGTGCAACATTCCCAGCTTTAATGCAGAGATTTCAGATTTTATGGGGAAAAAAATCTTTTTCTTGCTCCTTTATTTTTCTAATGCAAAACTTTATTTATGACCTGACAGTTTTATTATTTGTTTAAAATAGAAAATTAGTGTTATATTACCTGTTTGTGATGTGTTAGATTAAAGTGTGTGTTGAGGGACTTACAAGATGAACTGAGATGTCAAGGCCTACTGTATATGCGATGTTTTTTTCTGTTTGTTTTTGTCGTCCATGCAGAATGTTGGTAATTATTTTTATAAAGAATAAAGTACTGGAGAAAAAACATTGTCTTTTGCCTTGTTTGGGATTTGTAACATGCTTAAGAGAAAACAAGCACTGAATTCCCATGAAGAATTTGATTATTTAGCCTAAAACCTCATTAATAAATAAAACAGGCTGGATGAAAAATGATTGCATTAAAAGTTTAAACAAATTGTCCACGTACTTTTATTAAAATTTTAAATAGAACGAACAGTCTTCTGAAGGTAGGCGTTGGGGGCATTGCTGAGAATCTCTTGAATTTATGCCTTCAAGTCCTCCAGAGTTTAAGGATTTTTTATTTTTTTTTTTACATCTTGTTCTGTGTTTAGCCCATAGGATAAAAATCCCATGGAGTGAGACCTGGACTTCTTGGAGGCCATTCATGAGGTCCACATCGTCCCAGCCATGTCCTGGGAATTGCTGGTCTAACCAAACTCAAAGCAAATTGATGTGGTTCTTCAGTGATACTACAAGTTCTATTGCCATTAAATATTGCCTAGTTAATTTTCACCCAACCTCTATTTAATGTGCACTTCATATTTTATAGATTTTATTTAACTATTTTATATTGTTTTTTGTTTTGTACCCGCTGTATGAAAAAGAACCTTTGTTAAATTAGTGCCTCGTATTACATTATCTACAGTAGAAGTGACACTTTTTCACTGTGCAGTTTTTTTCCCCACTGAAAACTAGATGTAATGAAAATATCTCGCCACCAGGGGGAGCCGTCACGTATATCTAGTGTATACTATCTGTACAAACTTCAAACAAGAACCTTAAAGATATCAAACTCAACATCAAAGTCAGCTCTATTTATTAGCATTTTTTATGGCTAAATTGAAACATTGACACAATAATCAGAAATGAATTCCCCTGAATGAGCAGTAAACACAGTTTCAGGCTTTATCTTACAAACCACATTCGTTTAAACTAATAGAGAATTCCAGCACACACACACACACACACACTTGAGTGTGATTATGATATTTAAAAAAAAAAAAATTAACATGGTTAAAAATGGGAAAAGGAAAACGTTAACGATTTTGTCACGGATGTCTTCAGAGTGTCAACAGCTATCCTGAAATTAAATTTTTCATATTTCAGTATCAATTTAATTACAGATAGACAGTAAACCTAGATGAGATGAGATTAAATTTCTTCTGAACCCACACGAACACCTTCCTCGTCGGTGAAAGTTTAGATGACTCTGGTTGATGAAGAGGTGATGAAGGTCTCTGGTGCTAAAGCCTTTCTGAATTGGGGATGGAAACCAAAACACGACCCAGTTCTGACCTGAAATAAGACCGCCCACTTCCTGCCCTGTTTCGCCCTCACGCGGTCCCCTGGTTAATTTATCACCGTCTCTTAATTATTCACACACCTTTGTGTGTGTGTGTGTGTTTGTGAGTGAGTGAGCGAGATGGAAACACCAGCAGTTGGTGATCATGGGAGTGTAAGAGGATCTACTGCTACTGATATACATACGATATCTGAGAAAGATCTAGACTGGCGTGTAAACAGTATACAATATGATGAGTCTTTTTTTATAAACAGATGAGGGACTTATCGATGCACCTAAATGGCAGTTTTGTGAGTGAGGTTAATTTCAATTAGAGGAACATTTCTTATGGTCTGACATGGACACCTGAAGGATTCACACAACTTTAAAGCCAGGCTACTCCTACGTCTTCCTTTTATCCAGTGTTTAGTCTCACCTGAATACTATAAATCTCTACTACTGTATATAATAAACACCCTGTAAACACACACTGTACTGTTTGTCTTTGCTCTAGTGTGAGTTATTATCCCACTATCCGGTGTGACCCAGACGAGCTTTTCCATTCTGAGTCAGGTTTTCCCCTCCAGGTTTCTTCTCACACACCCCTGTCACCTCTGACTTGTTCTCTGCAAAACTTCTACAAATGAAATTGAATTGAACCGAAGACTATCTAATCTGTAGTTCCTTAGCGTAAGCTTTTGTGCCACAGGTCGAAGCATGGCACGGCGTGTAATCGCACGTACTTCTGCCCACCCGAGGAGCACTCGAGGCAGCCGTAGACGGTCTCCCGGCGCTGGTGAGACTTGCTGCAGAGAGCGCACAGGCCTTTGGGGATGTTGTGGTTGAGCAGGTTGACTCGCGTGTGCTTGTCCTCACGCAGGTACGACGAGGACAGGTCGGTCATACTCACTGCCTTCTCGTAGTAATCCGCGACGTCGTCCATGTACAGGTCAGAGTGCGTGAGCTCTTCGAACGTTCTGTCGTCTAGGAAAATGATGATTCACTAATTATTATTATTATAAACAGTCTTATATATATTGTGTACATGTTCAGAGGGGGCATGTAACTATGTTTACTCCGTCACTGGATTTTGCTACAGTTGTACTTTACTCGAGTAGTTCTATTAGTGGATACTTTTTACCTTGACTTCACTATATCCTACAACAAATATCTGTACTTTCTACTTCACTACATTTTTGCGAGGTTGTGCGTTATATAACCCCAGAAGTGGGGGGGGGGGGGGGTATACTTTTGATACTAAAGTACATTTATAGGTATTAACTTTTGGACTTTTCCTCGAGAACAAATGAGCACTTCTACTTTTACTTAAGTAATATTTTGTTGTTTGTATGTGTTGCACGGACACACTGTGAACATTTCTGAGCCATTTGAAATCACATATGGATTTTGCTCAATAATGAATGAAAGACTTTGCAGACCTCATGGAAAAGGGTCTCTGGTCCAATCAGACAAACATGCAGCATTATGGACTCGGTACAAAGTTTTAATTACCCTGACAACATCATCCTGGTAGTGACGCATGGTGCTGGTAGCATCATGTTCAAAGTTACTCACATTTACCCAGTTACTGATCTTTGCTGGAAGGACTTCTCTCGGTAAAGTCTTTGTGCGCACAGTTCTAACTAATTTCAGGGTTTCACAGTCATGAGCTAAAATGCTTCCTGTAAGCAACAATGTTTCAATTCTCAAATTGAACTTCATTTAAGTCCCCTTAGCTTTGATTGCAGTGTGCAACATGGTGCCGAGTTTATGTGTGAAAATGAGTTCTTATGTTCCCAGAACCCCAGGATCATATCATCTACTACCAGTTTTCGAAGGACACGTTTCACGTTACCTGCTCTGAAGGGGTTCCCGTAAATGATTCCTGAAAGGAACCTTCGCAGCCTGCCGACTGAAAACCTCCCGATGAATCCACTGAGGTGCCCGCGCATCTGTTCTCGCTCAAAGCCTCCAACCGACTCCGGTGCTACACAGATATCTGTTTAGAGGGAGGAAAGTCAGGCTGGAGAACGTTAAATATTCTGAGCTTGTGATACATAGCGGCTGGTGAAGGAACGTCTTAGTTTATAGCTACTATAACATAAGTGATAACTCCACATTCTACAAGTTTACCCGTGGGTAGAAACGGATGAAAAGTATCCAGGCAGCCACCAACTTACCGAGACTTCCATCTAGTCGCACGTAAAGGTCAAATATGCTGAAGGCTATGGTGGTGTGGGCGGGAATTACGATGGCTTTGTCACGCCCCTTGGGATTATGGATGTCATCTATCTGAAACTACAGGAGAGACGTGTGAGTGAGCCTGTGTGTGTAGTCTTACGTGATATCGTTTGTGATATTTTATGATTGTGTGCACTTGTTTACACGCATTGTAGTCCCGTGCATGCCCGCATGGACGGTGAGGGAACACTGTCGAGTGGTTCGGATGCTCTCCATGACGACGCACAGGACGGTCCTCCCGCTGTCCTTCGACTGACGGATCAGACAGTGATCCAGGTCGACTTTCCTGGAGAGCCACACAGGGAGAGAGAGAGAGAGGGGTTAGGAAATTGATTTAGACACATATCAAACAAGAACCTTGCCAATAAGCAGACAGTTGGTGTGCCAAAGTTTGCACACCAAATGCATTTCCAAATAACTTCAAGACTTTTCCAAAATTTCTTAATAAAATAAAAGCCACGAATCCTTGTCACTTGTCACATCCAGTACCTCGAGCTCAGCTCCCTCAACAGGGTCGGAACCTCCACCTCGTGTTTGGTCACGACCCCGAAGGACGCTTTGACCGCCACCGAGTGGGAACCGCTGATGTTGACGCCCACTTCATGAATCAGATGGTTACCCAAACGGCCGTTTAGCGACACGTCTGACTTGTCTTCATAGTTGAGCAGCTGGTAAGAGGAGACTCCTGATATAGAGAAACAGCTCGGGTTACACCTGCCTTATAATAAATTCACGCTTCAGATCTGTTTGCATCCAGGTTGTAATGATGTGCTAATTTAATTAGAGAGAGCTTGTCAGAGCAAAACTCATGAACAAAAACATGTTTTCGTTTTTTTAAAATGGGATTTAAGTGTGAAACAGTGTAATAAACCATATTAGATAATTATACAACATCAATGCAACATCAAGTCGAGTAAAGCAAAAACATGTTGCCGTTGTATTCTTGGGTTTGCTGTTGTGTTCTTGTTTTGTTTGCTCGTTAATATGTGCTGGTTCCAATAACCTCACCATAAAGTATTTTCATTGACTGTAGTACAGAACTCCAGACTGTACCAGAAACACAGCATATATAATCAGAACCCCATTTAAGGTCATTAAAACTCCTACCTGCGGTGATCTCCTTCTCTCCCACCAGTATGTCCTTGAGTGAGAATGGTGTCGAGCCATATTTATTCTTCTTCCAGAAATGCCTGCTCTTCTTCCTGGTCACCAGGCTGAGGGGTTGATATCGGTCGGCCTCGCTCAGGCTCGGGACGGGAATCAGCCGCCCGGTGTCTCCCACCTGCTTTACAAAGTTCTTAGTGGCTGCTGCGAACATTGCAGAAACTCATGACTCGACACTCGTAGAATCAAATCGAAAGTAGTCCCTCTTTAACATTTAGAGGGTTAGATGGTATCAATATGTGCAGCATGTTTGCTTCCAGAAGGCATTGATGAGAGGAGAAGAAAGAAAAAGAGAAAGAGAGCCTCCTGTGGCCACTCAGGCACAAGTGATAAATAATGAACAGCCCAAAGAAAGGTGATAAGCCCGTCCTAACAAATGGGGTGCGCTCTTCTTCCATGTCTTCCACGTCAGAATCAGGTTGTTGATTATTTCCCTAAAACCGCACATCACTAAGTGTTTGATTATCCTTATCTAAAACGACGTTTTTGTCAACATAGGGGCAGAAAATGATACATTCAAAGAGGAATTATAGTGATAGAACAGGCCTCATTTCCTGTGGGATTATCATCTGTAACATCTGCTCTTCTGATTCTGCTAAAGCGAAACGTTAGATATAAAATCTTGGTCTGTTAAACTAATTAGTATAGACACTAGGAAGGAAAAGCGTAGCACAAAATGTACTTACATTACATATTATACTGTAAGCTCAGAGTTCAGAGCGGAGATCCTGTTTTCTTTATCCTTCTAAGAGAGTTATACAGTACATGAGGGAGAATATATATATATATATATATATATATATATATACTGTACATGATACATTTTTAGGAAGTAAGTATAGATGTCGTAAAATGTAGATGAATGACTATGCTGTAGACCCACCGCAGAACGCTGGTCTTTTACAACAACACTCCATTCTTAAAAGGGCAAAAATATTCACTATTTATGGAATAAGTGGCTCACACATGACCTCATGTGGCCCTCCTTGTAATTTCACCATTGGGTGGAGAAAAGTAAAGTCAAATCCTGTTTGAGGAACATTTTGCAACATGTGTGTGTGTGTGAGTCTGAAAGAGCGGTCTCACAAAGCAGTGTCTGTACAGAAAACAAGCTTCATTGTGGGCCACGTCTGGAACATCCCTGAGGTCAGAGTGTTAGTTGGGCGGTGATGACGATAACAACGGTAAATAGGGCTGTGTGCTCTGCCAGGTAGCTAACCCGGAACAAATTACCTAATTTAGTACACTCAACAACTGGGAGGGGACAGAGGGAATTGTGGGATGGAAATTTAAGGCTGTTCCTGTCCAACATTGCACGGGAGCTATGTAGAAGCAAGATCACAGAGAAAGATAAATATCGAGGGTTTATAAAGTGATTGTGCCGTTTGGAAAAGAGAGAAAGTCCAACCTAAATAGCCACAAGTTCTAATAATGCCTACTTTTTTAGAAAAAGGGTGTGCGGAAAGTATGCTGAAAATAGCTACAGGTCGTACCGTAACTGTCTGAGCTCGGCTGAATGTTCCCCCGAGCTTAAGCTGTGTTTACAATTCCTCCACATGGATCATCAAATGCAGCCACCGGGCCATCACCGCTGATTACGCACGAAGGTGCACCCAAAATAAAGTGATCCTCGGGTACGAATGAAGGCATTTCTTACCTCACAAGCACACACCTTAGCAATAAAACACCTGACGGAGTGATATGTTCTCCTCCTCTTATCTGTTTAAAGTTATATTTACTGATATGGAACGTCCACGGAACAAGATCTCACTTGTGTAGTGGTTTGTCTTGCAAAACGCTGCCTTCTAACCAACCAGACTCTAAAAAATTAAAAAAATCATTAAAAAACACAAAGTCTATGAACAGGACCTGAATCACAGACCCTGCAGTGAGTGAAAACAGCACAACTAACAACTCATGGATGATTTGAGCAGGGATTCCTCTGATGTGAGTCCCGAATCCACAGAGCCTCTGAATGTCCTGGACATCACAGCTGCTTTTCTCCTCTTCCTCTCATCTACCCTCCTTCATTCCACCTGTGGCCCGGGCTCAGGAAGCCGGGTGATATATTTCCATCCTTTAGCACCTCACTCGAACACAGCTGTTTTTGGCATCTCTGGGCATTAAGGCAAACATACTGTACACTGTACACCAAAAACTGCATACAGTACTTTAAAGGAAAATCTCTACGGATCAGGGTACTTAAGCGATTTAAAGTTTTAACTTTGTGTTATCCAAATCATAAAAAAATATCATTTTGGACATTTAGACATCAAGACTGCCTCCGCCCTCTGAAAGAAATACAACACATGCACTATGTAATGTCTGAGACATTTAAAATCACTTGTACAGAGTCTGTCATGCAACAATACTTTATTTCATGCTGCTTTATATTGTTGGGTTTGTTTCTGTGGGCTGTAATTCAGACCGCAAGCTTTCAACACAGTTTCAATCAGGAGGCTAACATGGCACAAAACATTCACTTTCTCCCCCTCAAAAAAAACATTTCTGTGTTTGTCTGGTTTTTTTGTCTGCAGGAATTCTCGTTTGTGAAAGATTCCTGTACATAAATAACCTCCTGGCAGAGGCAGCCATGTTTTGGAATAAATTGTTCTAAAAAGCAGTATTCAGTTGTCATTGTTGGCCAGCACAGGGTTGTTTTTCTGTTTGTTTTTTTACACCAGATCCCCATCCTGTTGAAACCTGCCCATTTGAGCCGGGCTTAGGACCTTAGCCAGGGGCTGCAATTTGGGCATTGGCTGGGAATCAAACCCAAGCCTTCTGCATAGCAGGTGAGAGACACCTACCACTGGGCCATCAATGACCGTAATAAGGTGAATTCAATTAAATTTTTATTTTTTCCCCCACATTATTCCTTGCTTACTTGTGTTCATTGTCTCTGGTTCATTAATGTTTCAAGTACTTGTTTCAGTGCACTGAAATTTGGGTTCTCCAGCTCTCTCTGAGAAAAAAAAAACACTCAGCATGTGGATGGGTGATTCAAAATAACCCCAAGGTATACAGTAAATGTGTGTAGGTGTGTGTGGTTACGTGAAAGTGTGTGGTGCACTAAAGTCCTTCCTAGGGTGTGTTCCTGGGTCATTCCTATGATATGCATCAGATCTACCGTACTAACCTGACTGAAAGTGGTTAATGAAAATGAATGAATGAATAAATAAATAAACGACTTTGCCAGAGGTTTTTCATAAAAAGAATGCATCATACATGGTATCAAAAAAGTCATCACAGATAAGGGAAACCAACACAGTGGATTAGTACAGTTAGCACTGTCGCCTTGCACCGCCAGCATCGAGGGTTTGATTCCCACCTTAGTTCTGTGTGTGTGGAGTGCATGTTCTCCTCATGCTTAGTGGGGGTTCCTCCGGGTACTGTAGTTTCATCCCACAGTCCAAGGACATGAAGATTGAGCTTATAGGCTTGTCTCTTGGGATAAGCTCCAGGTCCCTTGCGATCCTGTATACAGGATAAAGCGGTATAGACAATAGATGAGTAAGTGAGTGTAGGTCCACATCTGATGTTAAGTAACCTTTTGTTTTTTGGAGGGTGCCAATAATTCTGAAAGTCTGTATTAACTCAGTATTTTTATATTTTTATAAATGAAAGCATACAATACAATGTTAACTCAGTGACTTTGGCTCTGTTGCCTATATTCACACTTACATTACATTACATTACATTACGCATCTTATCCAGAACGACTTACAGAAGTGCTTTGAAGTTTACGTCATTGGATACAATGTTACTTGTGCAACTTTGATTGTTGCTTTTATGTTCTGAGCAGCTTTAGATGTTTTAGCTTCAGGTTGAGGAGAGATTTAGAGAGTGGCCGAAGTCATGATGAGGGAGGAGGCTGTCTCTCTCTCTCTCTACCTCTCTCTCTCTCTCTCTCTCTGTCTCTCTCTCTCTCTCTGTCTCTCTCTCTCTGTCTCTCTCTCTGGTGTCTCGCAGTGAGTGAGCAGCGCCTGAGCTGACCGGGAGACTGAGCGGAGCACACCGGCTCCCGGAGAACAGCAGGGATCCAGCGGGCATCTCTCAAGTCCTGTGAAGCACAAAAAGAGGAATAAATACCCCTCTCGCGCGAGGGGCTGCGAAAAGAATGGCCATGTCTCGCGCCTCCAGGACGTGCGTGTGGCTCGCGCTCTTCTCGACGCAGGTGCTGTGGGTGACGTGCAAGAAAGGTGAGTATAGAATTATAACTACTGACCTTATTAATGATATGGAACCAAATAAATAATGGATTAGAACAAATGCGCTGTTTTATGAATAAGAATGATTCATTATATAAGATAAACCTTTATTGTCCCACCAATAGGGAAAGTAAAAAAAAAAACAATTACAGCATCAACAGAGAAGAAAAGGAGAAAAAAAACTTTAGTAATTTTTACACTAAAGACAACAAATAGACAATAATAAATAAAACTGACGTTAGTTCTGATTGTACAGCCTTACAGCAGGAGATTATTATTATTATTATTATTATTAAGATTATTATTATTATTATACAATAGCTATGGTACTGTTATTCATTTATTTGTTTGAATTTCTGTAAAAGTAAATAAACACATGTAATACCAAATCAGCGACTTGACAGCATCACCTTGAATCTCCAGGGTCCAGGTTCCCGCTTCAGGGTCTGTGTGCATAGAGTTTGCATGTTCTCCCCGTGCTTGATGGTTTCTCTCCAGGGTACTTCGGTTTCCTTCCACAGTCCAAAGTCATAAAGATTAGAATAACGAACTTTCCCAAAAGTGAATGTGTGTGTGAATGTTGACCAGAGGTCCTACCACGGTCGTGAAAAAAAAAAAAAAGAATAAATACAAAGATCACTATTGGCCTCCACGATCCCTAGTTGGACTACAGAGGTGCGTAGATCAATTGATCTATACCTTATTCTATATCCAATACTAAAATCATACATAGACGTATATATTGCTTATAGTGATTATTACAGTCGCCTTGCGCCTGCAGGGTCTGGGTTCGAGTCCTGCCTCAGGGTCTGTGTGCATGGAGTTTGCATGTTCTTCCCATGCTTTTTGGGTTTCCTCTGGGGATTCGGGTTTCCTCCTACTATACAAAAATATCCAGATTAGGCTAACTGCGCATAGTGTGTGAATGTTGACCGGAGATCCTATCACTATCATAACAAAATGGAAATAAATACAATGGTAATCACCTGACCTCCACCTGACTCCAAGATGGATGGATGGAAACTCATATATACATGAGGTTTATATCTCCATATTTCTTTATGCACAGCCTGTACAAACAGCAAATATTTCATAGTTGTTTACACATTTCATCATCTTTTTGAAATGTGCCTAGATGCACGAGTATTTATACACACCCTTGAGGTTTTTTGAGAATCCAAACATCGAGTATGTGAAGGAAATTTGAACAAACGTGGCTCAGAAAATCTTAGCTGTAAACAGGTTTTTTTTCCCCCTTATTTGGTACTTCAGCACATTTTTCTGTGTTTTGGCTGCGATTTTTAGAAAACGTCGCAGTTCTGAGTAACTCTGTGGTTTCCAGGCTAATATTTTGGTTGGGTTTACCTGCCACATGTAGACACACTACCAAACCGGCAGATGTGCGACCGTCTGGGGAAAAAATAGTGCTCCAGGTAAAGGGCAAGTGGATGAGCGCAATCACAACGAAGCTTCCTGAATCTGTGATTACGTCTCAAGTGGAGCATCTTCTGCGCCTAAAGAAGGCCCTATTCATACTTATTAAACCCATCATTATTTCAGTTCCAACATGAACAACTCTGACCTCACCAAGACAGAATAAACTACAGCACAGTACTACAGCAGTTGGTTTATTTCCATGAACTATTTTGAAGTGTTTTATGATGGACAATCCCAGGCCGTGGCGTTTTGCTAAGACAAATGTTTATTTGCAGAAACACTTTTCCGTAACTGTTGAACGCTTCCAGAATTGGACCCAGACGATGGTGGTTTTGGTGTCTTCTGAGTCGATGCTTATTTGAGATTGAGGCGCTGGAGAATGAGAGGTTTCTAACAGGCCTGTTTTTACTGATGCCAGATTTTCAGAAGCTGCCAATTTTGGTTAACGCTCTCTCCCGGAGTGGAGACACGGGACACACCCTATCATATAGTTTGCTGTGTGAATCCGAGCTTAAAGGAACATATGTGTGGTGTGGTGTGGTGTTAACTCGCTTTCTAACTAGCTTCCTTATTCAAATGAGAATCATTATATACAGTAAGGCATGCGTATTATTAACCTGTATTAACATTCTACAGTACACTTGGCCTGCTCTCACGTTAATTACAGATGATTGATCTGTTTGGAGTTGAAAACCTGCTGGTTTCTTTTGTTTGCTTAAATATGAGCTAACAATTATATTGATTTTAGATGATAATATTTGCAATTTGCTTCAAATATGCATCTTAGAAAGACATCAATATAACCGCCATATTTGGTAAAATTGGTTCATTTAATTACAGATATGTTAATGAGATAAACATGGCTCATTGTAATGGCATAATCAACTTACAAAGCTGAAATATTACTTTTATTGTCCATACATTGATCCATCATCTAAACCACTTATCCTGTGTAGGATCAGGGATTCTTAGGGCACAAAGCGTGTACACCCTGTATGGGGTGCCAACACATCACACATACATTCACAATCAGACACTATGGGGAATTTGGAACAGAACGGAGGCGGGATTCGAACCTGCCACCTTGGGAAGCCCTAGCCACTAAGCTGCCATGCCACCATTGTTATTGGTATCATTTCTATACAAGACAACATCATACCCAGGGACTTGTACAGCAGATAGATCCCAATTGCATGTAATCATTGATATGGTTAACCATGTGGTGTTTTTATTAACTTTTGTAAGGAGTCACCAGTGTCAGTGTTCAGACAAAAAGGGAAAGATTTCAGCACAGCAAGTTTTACATTAACTCCAAGAGAAGCTTTTCCAAGGTGTGTTTTAACTCTACACATAACTCTAAATGGATAAAAACGTATGACGCAATCTTTAAAGAACTGCTGTGTTATCCGAGTAAATAAACCACTTTCAGACCTGCTGATTTTTTTTCCCCCAGCATATATAGAAAAACCCTCTCGTGACCGTCACGCTCGAAAGATTTTATGGAAAGCAGGAAACTGTTAATCATGTGCTTTAATTAGCTGACAAACTGTGTGTAGAGAAAACAAGGTGATTAGTTGGTTCTGAATAAAAATAAACTTTGTGTCTGAATTTGAAAGTGTCTCATGCATACTGCAGAATCATGAGGCTCATTATGTTAAACGCTGCATGCAGATGTGGGAGGGTGTGGCTTTTTCTTTCAGGCAGAAATAAAACTTGCCAGCAGGCAGAAGTTAAGCTGAACGTATAATAGAGGGCTTTGTGGTTTTCCCCAAAATAACATCTGCGCTCTCCCACTAAATTGGCACGTTGCAGTTGACTATATTTTTAAAGCATCGCAAAGATGCAGTTTCATATACAGTATGCTTCAGGATGAGCGCTAGCACAGCAGGTGCTTAGTGTAGTGTTGGGAAGTTGTAGGAAGGTGGCATTAGCCTGTGCCGGGTTTGTGTCTTTGGCACTGGTGTGACAATCTTATGGGTAGCGGTAAACCTGGTTAAGTTCAGCTGGAAGTCTTAAACATCACATCAAGTGCTGAAATAAAAAAACACAAACTAAAATCTTCCCATTGTAAACGTCGCTCTGTTAATAGGGTTGAATATGATTTTCTGCTGCAGGGAAAAAGCACCACATTTACGATGAAAGTGAAATCCTCTCTTGAGTCTCTGATGAGACCAACATAGCTTATTTTCTCTCTGATCTGTCGTCTCGCCGAGCGCCAGGCTGAGAGATAGATCTGTCTGGCAATGAGCCATAAAATCACAGACAAACCCAGATTACATAGTTTAAAAAGAGACACAGAGGCGCTCATCTACTCTGTGTGTGTGTGTGTGTGACATTTTGTGGTGAGAGTGCTATGAGATGAATGCTATCCATGAACACACGCACTTTAAAAAAAAAATCTTTTTCTCAAATTCCTCCATGCATCAGAGTGATTATCCTGAGATAACACCAGTTATCACTCACGCCTTTATTATTTTATTTAAAGAATAAAGAAGATCACATGTAATTTCTAGGCCTGGATCGGGATTCGCAATAATGGAAACGTATGGAATCTAAAAAAAAGTTTTGCAATTTAATAAATTATCATTTTACTGTAAAACCTTAAACGATGTACAATGGGGTGTTCAAACCAAACCAGGACTTGATGTGAATGACGATCCTGGTCGATGTGCAGCTGTTCCTGTGATCATTCAGCGAGTGGAACGCCTGACGCTTAAAAATCGACAGATAACTTGTGATTAATTCGCAGAAGAGACACATCTGTCTGTGAGAACGGTACACACAATCATTCACTATCACCACTTGTACATTACAGGAACTCAGCTGGAAGTTATTGCCACATCCCCCGTACAGTCCTGATGTCGCTCCAAGCCATTTCCACTTTAAAGGAGTTCCTGGGAGGCCAGCATTTCAAATGTAACTTTGCTACCTTGATGGTGTCCAAGCACAAGTGAAACGCTGGGATAAGTGCATTAGTGTAGCAGGGGACTATATAGAGAAATAAATGGGTTTTTACTCTCTTAACGCGTATGTGTTTTGCTATTCTGCGCAATCAAAAGTCCTTGTTTGACTTGAACACCCTTTGTTTAAACAGATATGTCAAAAATTGTATACCTTGAAATTAAACCTTTGTTTAATCTTAACTGTTAGAAATCTTGTTCAAACTTGTGACAAGCAAATAATTCGTTTCTATTATGCGCCACGAGTGTATATAATTTAAACATTTTATTAAAAAGTGAATTTTGGAACCAATTACACATATACGATACACAAAAAGATTTCCCCCATCTTTAATGATGATTGTAAACTAATGCATTAGTAATATTTCCGTGCTGTAGTGCGGTCTGATTGGGGCGAGACATTTTTATAAAGTAAAGATGCTTCTTTTTGAAATCGCATTTGCTTTAGTGGTAGAGGGTAGCTTTACATACTCTGTCCTTTTCTACTCTTGTTTTGGGTGCTTTAGCTTTAGTTTCTACCACATAATCCTAATAGGAAGTAAACATTAATTAAAATAATTTATAAAAAAAACCGTCATGTTATTAATAGAGTACTCCAACAGTTTTAATGTATGACACCAAGTCTGTAACAATTGGAATTTATATCAGATTTAGAGCATGGGTGGACGAATTTATACTTTTTTTCCTGTTTGAGATATTTTATTTTATTTTATTTTATTTAATAGTTGGTTGACAGTAAAGCACAATGTACAACTAGGATTAATTATAAGTTTTTAAAATCAGAAACCCTCTCTTCTTTACAATACACGGTCACTTTAATGTTAAATATATCCGGAGAAAATAAAGATTCTATACAGAACTGAATGTCTGTTACATGCGATATGAGTCTGAAACTTTGTCCAGCGACATACTGACATTTTGAAATAGTGACTTCCCTAACATCTGCCCCCTTAACCACCATTTATGGAAGAATTTTGCACAAAAAATATAAAAATTCTTATTTATGGTCACAATACTACACATGCAGTAGATTATTAGATATGAAGTTAAACAGGCCCACATACAATTTATGAGAATCTAATTTATTATTCTCTAACAAAGCTTTACTATAAGAAGACAAGCCTGTTCGGTCCTGATTGTACACCAGTTCGCCTCTGGTCTCCTGTTTTTTCCCTTCTGATCAAGACGAAACCTTGATGTGGTTCTCCGTTCCGCCTCGCTCACAGTCGCAGCACGATTGCCCCAGCAGCTGCAGAACTTAATCACAGGGTGGGGCAGATGGTCCAAGCACCGCTTTAATGAGGGATCTAAAGATCACATGACCTGTCTGTGCAGAAGTAATCCTGGTCATTTCATCTAAAGATCATATCGTTTCATCTAAAGATCAAATGACCTGGAGGCAGGTAGACTCAAGGAAGCCCCTTTTTTCAGACATATATATATATTTTTTTACATACGTTAATAGGAAGTGTATATAAATGTAGGAAATGTAAATGTGTTCATTCTTAGCATCCAGACACTCCCGCAGTAAGCTCTACAGGAAGAACAGCCTTTCTTCTAAAGCAATACCATACTGAAAAAAAACCCATATATAAGTCACCCAAAAGAAACAGAAAAAAGATATTTTATCATATCCTTAATTATAGAGCACATTTTTGTACCATAATCTGCAATCCTGTATGTAACCACTAAGTACTAAGTAGAGGTGAAGCTGTAAAAATAGCCAGTGGTTCCAGACAGGTCAGAATCCTTGACTCAGAGCTGCCCCCGCGTGGTGAGAGCACGGCATTGCATTCAGAGGTCATTTATAATAAACTGTTGATCAAGTAACTTTTAATTAAGAATGATTAAGTTATGAACAGGAAGTGAAATTAGCCTTTTGTACAAAGATTTGAAAAATAAATAAACAGTTTGGTTTAATAATTTAAATAAATGTACTTTAGATTTTTAAACATAGTTCTAATATAAGTTGTTAATCAGTTTAATACTGATTATATTCAGAGATTATTATTTGGCAGGATGTTTGTTTATTAAATCTAAGGTGTATTTCGTCTTCAATAAAATGCTAAAAAAATGATTTATTGTGTAAGATAAATTCAAAAATAAATTCGAAGTATACTTTGTTTTTTGTTTTTCGAATGTAAGTATTTTACAATTATTTAAAGTGCTGTGTTTAAAATCTTGGCCTATATGATTTAAAATAATCACCTGTTATAGCTGAACGTCAGTTCAAATGGAGTTTTCTTTACGATTTTGTGCCAAGAGAAAGATGTTAAAGCATAAGGAAAGACTTACAGCTGACTTGATCTTAATCATAAAGCTTATTCACATGTAATTACATGTTATGTTTCAGGCTTTAAATATAGTACCTTGCTCAAAACGTAAAAGGTTTATGAAACCCTTTGAGCCAGCAATTTTTTTTTTTCTCATTGCCCTTCTTCTCTCCCCCCTCAGCTTTACCACAGACTCAATTCGGCTGTAAGGAGGGACACGTGACTCACGAGCCCAATACCATTTGGAAACCCGAGCCATGCCGGCTCTGTGTGTGTGACAACGGCAACATCGTGTGTGAGGAGATCCGCTGCGAGCCCCTCAAAGGGTGCGAGCATTTCTCTGTCCCGGACGGAGAGTGCTGCCCTGTGTGTGATAGATTCGCCAGTGCTCATGGACGGATCGGTGAGCGGTACTCACAACACCGTGTTTAATTTGATATAAAGATATAATGATGCACATCTCGTGATATACTCTATATTTTCCCCTAGGCTTCAGGATCAGACATCGTTTCCAGGTTTTGGTTTAATGGCGCATTCGCTCAAGGATTGATGAATAGGACATAAAATAGTGTCCAAATCTTTACTCAAAATAAAAAAAATGTTTCATTTAATTAAGCACAAAGGAAGCACAAAGTTTATGTCTTGGTCTTGGTCATTGAGATTAGATCGTAGGCATGAATCAGATCAGGTTGTTGATCGGATCAGGTAATTCTATTGTCAAACAACAGAGATTAAATGTATAGCACAAAGATTACTCTAAGGGTGTTGTAACGCATTAAATAATTCATTCTCATTAAATCACATTATATAACATTTAAATAAATGTATTTTTTTACATGAACATAGCTATACAACTACTTTTTACTTTACTTTAATTGTGTGCATATACAGTACATACAAACACACCAACATACAAACATACTGTACATACCTATATACAGTCACCAAATATAGAGTAGGGACATTGTCCTTGGTTAATCTATATAATTATAGGATTTAAGAATTGCCTGCGTTTTTGTAGTGTGTCATCTGAACACACACCATAACCTATCACCTGTGACGACATCATCACAACCA
Organism: Clarias gariepinus; assembly: GCF_024256425.1. NCBI lineage: Eukaryota > Metazoa > Chordata > Actinopteri > Siluriformes > Clariidae > Clarias > Clarias gariepinus. The sequence goes on from NC_071105.1 coordinate 37,055,503, forward strand.
TTATCATACTATTAAAACTAGTTATCATGGGCACTGGTGGCTCAGTGGTAGGTGTTTCGCCTTCCATGAGGAAGGCCCGGGTTCGATTCCCAGCCAGTGCCCAAACCCCAGCTACTGGATGCGGTGCCGGTGCCAAGCCTGGCTAAAAATGGGAGGGTTGCATCAGGAAGGGCATCTGGCGTAAAACCTGTGCCAGGTTTTAGTGCGGACTGGGTATTCCGCTGTGGCGACACCTTGCCGGGAGCAGCTGAAAGACATTATTACACCATTATTACCTGACATCATCATAACTAATTAGGGCCCAAGTACTATGACATTGGCCCTATATCGTCATAGTGTGTAAGGGCCCTTTTGTTCTTCTTAAGGATTATTTTTCCCCCACATTGGAATCTGCTGCCATTAGCAGTCTGGGACCTGGGCTTGGCTCATCGATGATGCATTGAGGACGCAAAATTGAGGAGGCATTTTTGATATCCCAAATGTGTCAGCCTTAATCTTATGCCAAAATATGGTTAATGACTTAAAGTGTAACATTATAATGACATCACACTGAGTGACATCATAGTGTGATGCTTTTTTTTCAGCATCTGTGGCTTTTTGAAAGTCCAAACATAAAACCCCCTTTTTAAAAATGATGTCTGATATTCTGATGTGCCCGGGTGGCGCAGGGTGCTTGGGCCCGCTGATTGTTGCTTGCAATCATATTTATAATTATACTAGAGTATTTTAAAACCCATAGTAAAATTGTCATGTTATAGCAATCGATTCACAGATTATATTTTTTTTAATATTTTTTTTTACTATTATCACCTGTCATTACATTATTACAACCTATTTAAAATTTTATGGTATGCATATGTTTAATATAATCAGTTAATACACCATTAAAACCTGTCATCATCATAACTATACTATTGTAATCAGTAATATATACTGTAATTATGACCTATTAATATATAATTAGAACCTAATACTTTATCATTAAAACATTTTATTTCAGCATTGCAATTTGTCTCTGTGTCATTGCAACCCTATATTATTAAGACATATTCATCTTTTACTATACCACTCTAACTCATTTCTTCATCAATATAATCACTATAGCAGTGTCATGGCCCTTTTCACACCACTATGAACTATGTCACATTTATTATTTACCCATACAGATAATAGTAAAAATACTGTATATTAATGAAATGTAATATGAAATATCTTATTTACTAAACTACAACTAATACCCTTTCCCTTTCTTTCTTTATGTTTCAGAGGTAATGGCATTCAAGGTAAGCATGTGCATGAAAGGCTACATTTTATTATGTAATCATTTCAAAAATAAATCTAAATAGTTTTGTGCTTAGAGAATGTGCTGTAATGGAAATATAACTCTCTTGAAATTTAAGGGTGAAAAAGGAGAACCAGGAGATATTCCTCATGTAAGTGTCAAAAGTAATCAAATTACTTATCGAGAATACATGTTGATTTGGCCTATTATTATTATTATTATTATTATTATTATTATTAATCGCTGTATACCCAAAGTGTCCTGTTTATTCATTTATTTATTTGTTTTTGTTTTTTTCAGATTGTGGGACTGCCTGGTCAACCAGGACCGATGGTGGGATTTTCCACTTTTATCGCAGAAACAATCCACCTAAACGTTTGATCTAATCGCTTTACATTTACACATTTACGGCTCGTATTTTACAGGGAGCCCCTGGGCCAGCAGGACGTCCCGGATATCGTGGCTTTAAAGGAAGAAAAGTAGGTTTCAAAAACATCCTTTTTTCTGATTTATGCTTATACTGTCCATCAGTCAGTTGTAACATGTAAAGCTCTATTGTACAGTGTTTAGACTCATTTCTCTTTTTCAGGGCGTTGCAGGTCCACCTGGGTTTGATGGGATACCAGGCGTGCCAGGTATACCCGGAAAGCCTGGTCCTCAAGGACAGACTGCATTACCAGGGGTGAGCATTTGAACTCTGTGTGTGTGGCTTTCATGTTCAAATTTGGTTCAGGACAAAAATCTGAATAGACAGGTTTTATTCTGAAAGTGTTCTGTACACGCGGTTTATTTAGAGAGTAAATATAAAAATTCGGACCATCATTAGGCTGTTTTGCAATGGTTTTGTTTATGAGTGCACAGCAGTTCTGTGTTTGCTCGGCCAGGATCGGCTCCAGAAGTTACTTTCGGTTTGTTTTCTGTTTGGTTTTTGACTGTGCATACTTAAACTAGTGACAGACCCCCTGAGTGATTCCCTCCTTTCATACTTTACTTGTAAGATCATGAGTTAGTCTCCTAGAGAGGCTATTCAGGCCCTATAGGCCCGGGACAGTAGGGAGGGAAATGGACGGCCGGGGTTAGGCGGATGCTTTTCCTTCTCTCCTTACCAATCACAGCAACATCAGCCAATCATAAGAGCATCCCTAAGCTCCAGTATGCGGAAGAAAGTGGATAGAATTTTTCTTTAAATGTGTTACGCTGCCCTGTGATGTAGCATGAGCAGCAGTTTTAGCCGCTTTTTCATTTTGCTTTATTTTTTTATAATTTTTTTTAATAAACATATATAGGGCTTTATTGTGCAGTGTAGTGTAACATATCCTTTTTTCCAGCACTAAACAGGCACTATGTTGAACTTTTATTTTAACCGACTACCCAAACATGACTCACTGTCACATACAGTACTGTAGGCAAAGAAACAGCACAGATACACATGATCATGTGTTTGTATTGTTGTTTTCGGGTTGTTGCCAGTTAAAACACACCGTTGCCAAAAAAAAACCAGTCCATTTTGAGAGTTATTCACATATTCTGTTAGTGATTGTCTATGTTGTGTTCTCGGCACGTATCTGTGCCTCTTTAGCTTTAAGGGATTTATATACACATATATGGGTCTCAAGATTGTGCACTATAGAGTGATATATCCTTTTTTCAGCAGAACCTAGGGAATATGATGAACTAAATTTGATTTCATTTTAACAAAGAAATACTTTATCACAGTTACACGTGATCACATACTTTTATGGTTGTTTTCAGGTGTTTCTACAACCAAAAAAAAAGAGACATCATTCCCACACTGTAAACCCTAATGCTCAAAGTAATTGAACATATTGAGTACTGTTCACTTAAATCATTACAATTAGTTCAAATTAATAGACCTTGATGAGTATTTAGAACTTTTTGTTTGTGGAAATGACACTTTTCAAGTTAGCTGAACAAAATTGATATTTTAATTATCTGTAAGTAATTAAGTCACCTTAAAGTTCCACCAACATAAAAATCTTTCAAACTAGTAATTTTGTGTCTGACGTCATCAGGGCAATAGGGCACCGGTTCCCGCCATGTGAAAGGCCCGGGTTCGATTCCCAACAACTGGATGAAGTGCCCCAAGGCCCAAGCCCAGATACATTGGGAGGGTTGTGTCAGGAAGGGCATCTGGCGTAAAACCTGTGCCAAGCTTGTGTGTGGACTGGATTGTCTGCTATAGCGACCCATTGCTGGGAGAAGCTGAAAGGCCAACAACAATTTATTTGATTTGCAACAAGATAAGAGAGAAAAAAAGATAACTGCTATTAAATAGTCTGAGTTAGGCTACTCAATAATGCAAGTAAAGAATGATCAATATCAATGAGTACAACAAACTCAAAAACTCATAGTTCCGTTAACTTAAAACTGGAAACATCATTACATCATTAAATTACTATATATATATATATATAAGTATACATATATATATATATGAACCTTGCGGGTCTGTGCCACTTAAGTTTTAAATTGATGTAGTTGGCTGGCTTCACGTGTCTCGGTGGAAGCACATTAAAGTCTTCACCGTACTGTTTGGCAAGTGTTAATGACAGAGAAGAACTGGTTAATGTGTGGGAATTAGCAGGTGACCAAACTCGAGAAAACGAGAGGGAAAAAATATGATGAAAAAATAACTGTGCTTAGAAATCCCCCCAAAATCACTCAAGCCTGAAACAGTCCTAAATAAATAAATAAATAAATAAAAAAAACACATAAAACACAATTTGGGTATAACACCGGGTTTGTATTTTTACCTTGATATACCTTCTGTATCCGTCAAATCTCTAACTCTCATGTCTACATGAGAGTTCATGGTGAAAGAGTCCGTGCAGACAAATTCCGGTTATTCTTCTAAAGGGTGTATTATAGTCCTAAAAGGTTCACTTTTCAGCTTTCTCATTAGTTCTGCCCTTGGTTCTGCACTGCGCAATTTGAAATCGTGGAATTCTGACTCTATTTATATGCATATGAGATCAGGAGCGAAAAGGCTGAAGTATTTAGCGTTACTCGGTGGAGGAGACAGGACGTGAGTGGATGCTCGAGGAATGTGTGAAAGCACAAATGTATCAACTCAAGTTTAGTTTTTTATATAAACACCAAATGAGGCATGGCTTTTTCAAGTCAAGGTTTTCTGCGTACTCGTTGTTTATAAGGCGGCGTTTAAAAAGTTAACCTCTCTACATAACAAATTTCTACCTTTTCATGGTATTCTATGCGATGGTGTGTTTTACAGAGTGAGTTTGCATCTCAAATGGCTTCAGGCTTCCATGATGCGAAAATGGGAATGTCAAGACTTGTCTCTGGGTCACCTGTAAGTAACAGTCTGAATACTGAATATCATAAGATTTAAAAGATTTTACATACACCAGACTCCATCTTCTTTATGCCCATTTATCAATAACACACCAATTAATCCAAATCAGGGCGAAGCAGGACCAAGGGGACACCCAGGACCATCAGGTCCACCTGTAAGTCCAACACTTATAAGCAGCCTCATGAAAAATATGATATGTACAGTTTATTTTTGACAATGTTAACATGATCTTGGTGCTGTTTTCTGTGTCCTACAGGGTCCTATGGGAGCACAGGGCACCCCTGGAGATGCAGGTGATCCTGGACCTATGGTATGATATAGTAATGCACTTGCAGGACAGTTTAAATTGATTAATTAATAGAAGTATTTGTAAAGGTGCAGATGTATGATATAAGCCTCCAGACTAAATGTCAACCTTGTAATGCTTTTACCATAAGTAATTAGTTTTGTTATAGTAAAGATCATTGTTCATTTCTTTTGTTCAGGGTTCTCACGGCCCAAGGGGTCCTGATGGTCCTCCTGGGAAACCTGGACAAGATGTAAGTACATCAATCTGATAAACAGAGCTTGTTCTCATTAATGATGTAAAGTAATAAAATTACCCATTCTTATCTATTTCTTCTTCTGGTTTCAGGGTGAACCAGGAGAACCAGGAAAGAAAGGAGAAGATGGATTCCCAGGATCATCTGTACAGTCACTTATTTATTTGATACCGTACTGTATATTACATACTGGACATATCAGTGTTTCAACCTGATCCTAACCCAATGATGTTGTCGTTCGTTAAGGGTGTTCGAGGATTCCCAGGTTTACCAGGTCAACCAGGAATGAAAGGTCACAGGGTAAGCTTGGACATAATTTATTCTATAAACAACAATTTTATCCTTATTCTGATACTAACGGTTTAAATTCTGAAATCGTTTCAGGGATATGCAGGTCAGGCGGGAGCAAAGGGGGAGCGCGGTGTTGTTGGCTCAAAGGTTAGACACATACTTGACAACTCTCAAGCCTACATCATGGTACTGGATGCTGTATTATTAAAAACCCATTTTGATTTCAGGGTGCCTCGGGGAGTCCAGGTTCGATGGGGCTTGTCGGTCCACAGGTATGTCCTGTAATGATCATTTTGGGCAAATAATAAAACAACAACTGAATACTCAAAAATATCACCGGATCATGGAATTCAAATTAACTTTGTTTTTAGGGTCCACCTGGATTGCCTGGAGAGAGAGGTCGGATCGGGCCCAGCGGACCTGCGGTGAGATCATTTCTGTCATTTATATAGCTTGATACAGCAGAAAACATTGGAGCTTATACTGTTTCCAAGAACCTTATAATGTAGTGTGCAGCTACACAGCATTATTAAGATTAAAACCAGCCACTAACAGTGTTTACCAGAGCGTAGTTTGGCTGATTGTCCTTAGTTGTCCGAAGTCGATCAAGGATGTTTTTGGTTAATGATGGTGTAAAAGTTATTAATTTTTACAGTACGGTGATGAGACTCCTAGCCGCAGTAAGACATTTGAATGGTGCGGTCGTTGTAAGGAACACTGTATGTCCGTGAATGACGATCCCGGCCGAGGTGGCTTGTAGTCCGCTACAGTCGTTCTTATGAACAGTCAGTGAGTGCAACACATGATCCTTGAAAACCGACTCCAAGCCATTTCAACATGTTTGGGTCATTAAAGGAGTTCCTGGGAGGCCAACGTTTCGGACAGCAGAAGCAGGCAGTCCAATCATGACTCTGGCATACTGAAGCACTAGTGTATCCAAGCACTAGTGAAACACTGGGATAAGTGCATTAGTGTAGCAGGGGATTATATAGGGAAACCCCACATAAAAAAACATAGCTTTAACTATTTTTAGTGAATTAGGGTAAGCGCACCAAGTTTAAACCGTAGGTAAATTTTGTCAGGCTTAAGTAACATTAGCTAGCATTTACTAGTGAAAGTATATTAATCCATCCTTCTGTTAGGATTTTTCAAATTTACATCTTTAAGGTTTGTTAAAGATATACTGTATGTCTAAAAAAGTAAAACAATACACTAAACAGTGATAAAAAAAATAAACCTTGTTTTTTTTTCTATAGGGAAAACGTGGAATGGCAGGAAATCCTGGAAAACCAGGTCCATTGGTACGTCAACTTCTTCATCTGTTCTAATATCTTACAACCCTAGTAAACCCAAACTATTCTCATAAAGCTGCAATGTATAAATTACTTCATGTTGGTCATTTCGTATTTCTATCAGGGTGTCATAGGAATCCCAGGAGCTCCAGGGTTTCCAGGAGGTCCAGGCATGAAGGTTTGCGCATGACTGTTTGATTTATAATGTCGTGTCATTGGTTATTGGTTATTGGTAAATGATTGAAAAACCATAATGAGTTAATAGATATTGAAATATCCATTTCTATCCATGACTATTGAAAATGTATTGTGTCTATCCGCAGGGTGAAGCGGGTCCCACAGGCCCTCGAGGGACCAGTGGAGCTCAGGGACCCAGAGGGGACTCAGGAAGATTAGGCTTTCCTGGACTTCAGGGCAAACAGGTGTGCTATGGGTTATACGAGGTTGAGTAAGAAAATTTCCACGCTCTGGCTGTGAAATTGGTTTTATAATTTTTTTTTCTCGAAAAGACAAATAGATCATTTTTCATCCTAATCTCCTTGCTTTTTGATACACTTTGTCCATCTGCCAACAAGCTTTCGTATTCCCTCGTTAGAAAATGTTTTAGGCTGAGCTGTAATCCACGAATATACTACAATTCATCAGAAGTGAATGTTCGTCTTCACACAGTAGGGCTGCTTTAAAGGGTCCCAAACCTGTGAAAGTCAGAGATCAGTACTATAGGGAGGATGCTTGCATCGTCATGCAAGTTCATAATGCCATTGAATATCAGTCCTCTGGGTTTAATCCAATACTGACCCTTGAGAATGCAAGAACATTGTAAGTGTTGATGAATTTTCCAGCCGATGGTTGACTTTTGAACTTTTCTTGGTTGGCGATTACGGATATTTCTGGTTCATACTCTGCCGTTAACTCTCAGGCTCGTAGTGATGAATCTGTGTCTCGAATCCATTTTCGTTCGCACTACAGTGACAAATAAACTAACACATTCACACCTGCTCAGCATTAACTGGGGAGATAATAGTTTTAGTACCCTTGTACTTATGATTACATTACATGATTACTTATGATCTAAATGTCTTCATATCTAGGGTCCAGCAGGTATGGATGGTGCTCCTGGATCTAAAGGACCATCAGTGAGTCCCAGGCATTTTTACACTTAATTCTATAAATGTAATTTTAGATCCAGTAATTAATGTAGTGATTTTATTATATAGGGGGCACCTGGTGTGCAAGGACCGGTTGGATTGATTGGTCAGCCAGGACCACCTGGACCACAGGGAAAGACAGGACCTGCTGGGGCCAAAGGTCAAGTGGTAATGATAAACTTTTTCTTTAACAAAATGGTTTAACAGTCCTACTTAAAAGTACTGGGCCACTAGATCTTCTTAAACTTACTTACAAGACCTATGGCATTAGATACTACAGCTGTTCATTTTGGTTTGGTTGTAGGGAGAAGCTGGCATCCCTGGATTCAAAGGAGAACCTGGAATTAAAGGAGAAGCAGTAAGTAAATAACATCAGATTAATAGTTTTGTTCGATGACAACAGCTGGTTTAGGAGTTAAAATGAGTTTGGTCTGTGTTTTTGATAAAGCTTGTCTGTGTGACAGGGGCAACTGGGAGTTCAAGGAGAGATCGGTCCGATGGGAGAGGATGGAAAACGGGGTCCCAGAGGAGATCCCGGTTCTGTGGGGCCACCTGGTCCTCCTGGAGAGATGGTGAGAGAAATGATTTGCTATAGTTTCAGACACTCTGTATCTTTTGTACATCTTTCCGGCCACAAGCTCCAGGATCGTGAACGCGGTAATCTGTGTTTGATCGATATCAATAATGCTTTTGTGTTTAGCTTTGAGGAGAGAAACAGGGGTGGAATTTATCACCTGAGAGTGGATTATTCTGGTTACAGCACATCCTTAAAACCTCCATTCTTATAACACAGCAACTTGCCATCAACTGTGATAGATGGTTTTATAGTTAAATTTCAAATTGGAACATCTATGAAGTTCTTTCATGTTATCACATATGCTATTAAAGGGTTATAAATAAACAATTTTGACCAAATTAGGTAATCCTGTGGGTTTACCAATATTGTGGTTGGTCTGTCAAATTACAGTATCTCTCTTTATGAAAGTAGTTCAGTTGGCAATCAGTAGGCAACTGATTACAATCTGGAGTATACTATATGGACAAAAGTATTTGCCCAAACCGGCAATGACAAATACATATACGTCATTATGGATTTGGTCAATCATTTGCAGCTATAACAGCTTCCACTCTTCTTGGATGGTGCTCCACAAGATTTTGGAGTGTTTCTCTGGGAATTTGTGCCCATTCATTCTGTAGAGCATTTATGAGATCAGGTACTGATTTTGGACGAGAAGACCTGCAATCTCCATTCTAGGTCAGAGTTTAGGGCTCTGTGTGGGCCAGTAAAGTTCCTTCACACCGAAATTATCAAACCGTGTCTTTATCATGTTGGAATAGAGAAGGTCTTCCTCAAACTGTTGTGACAAAGTTGAAAGCACAGCATAGTCCAAGATTTCTTGGTATTTCTTGGATTGCCCTTCACTGGGGATAAGGGTCCTGATTGTAACTACAGAATTGGTTCGACCAAATACTTTTGTTCAGATGGTGTTTTGTAGAATTTCTTCTCATACAGAAGGACAGATTTTGTTTCTAACATTGAATTAATGTGTTTTCCTGGTTTTAGGGAGCTCCAGGTCTCCGTGGCTTTCCAGGTGCTGATGGGCTACCTGGACAAAAGGCAGGCACCAGTTCACTTTTTTGTTTAAAACTGTCATCATCATACAGTACTTCTATTCCCATTTGTACGTTAATTGCTAATGTATTGTTACTCCAACATCACCAGGGTGCTCAAGGTGAACGTGGTCCACCAGGCGCTTCCGCGGGTAAAGGTGCTGCTGGTGATCCTGGCCGTCCTGGAGAACCAGGCCTTCCGGGTGCAAGGGTAAAGAACAACCTGTGGGATATTAATTACTGTATGTAAAATAGATTCACCATAATACTAAATGTTTTTTATTGCCTTCTCTTAAGGGTCTGAGTGGTATTGCTGGACCTGATGGACCAGAAGGAAAAATTGGACCTCAGGTGATTCATTATATAATTTTAAACGAACAAACAAAATGTTTACATATACTCGTTTTTACACAGTTATATTAGAGGTAATAAATGCCTGTGAAAGTCCTTTGTATTATGTATGAACTTTTTGGACTGTTCTCTACAGGGAGCACCAGGAGATGATGGTGGTCCTGGACCTGCTGGATCAAACGGCGGCAGAGGGCCACCAGGATCTATGGGTCTGCCAGGCCCGAAAGGCTTCAGTGTAATCTATTATTATACTTTTTTTTTTTTTATCATATGAGTGATAAAAGATATTGTGTTATAATTAACATATGTTATGAATTTTTTTTGTTTATCCCACCCAGGGCGATGCAGGAAAAGCAGGAGAAGCCGGAACACCAGGAGCACCAGGACAACGAGTGAGATTTTTTTTAAATCACAGCATTAGCCTTTAGAAACTGTATGAAATTGAGAAAATTAAGATTAATTAGTTGAAATGGAAACTGTGCTCTTGTCTCACAGGGTCGCAATGGAAAAGATGGCGAGGAAGGAGCTGCAGGCCCTGCCGGACCACCTGTTAGTGTCATTTCAACTTGTCATAAAATATCCGTTCCATTTTGTTTTCTTTTTACTGTTTGCGAGCAGACTACTGTACAATTATGTGCAATCTTGTGCTTTCAGGGTACAGCAGGGAAAAGAGGCGAGCAGGGTCCTCCTGGTCCCATAGGCTTCCAGGTGTGTTGCAGATAAATGATTTGTAGCGAGTAATCATTGTTTTCTTACCATATAACCATCTCCATAGGATCAACTCCTGGCTAAATATGTTTGGCCATATTTTATATTAGTAGCTTTTTAAAAATAAAACTTTAGCATTAGCTAGCTACTACAGTATTTGAGGACAAATATTTACCGCTAGCTGGTTAGTTCATTGGCATTAAATTTGTTTCTGAGGTTGCAATCTTGTTATGGATTTCTAAAAAACTGTTAATGTTAGCTAGCATGTTTATGGCTAAATACTGTACTTATGGCTAGCTGCATAGCTAATAATTCTTTTGGGGTTTGATCAACTACCATTTCAAGATTTGATGTTATACATTGGACGGCACGATGGTGTAGTGGTTAGCACTGTCACCTTGTACCGCCAGGGTCCTGGTTTAATTCCCGTCTCTGTGTGTATGGAGTTTGCATGTTCTTGGCGGGTTTTCTCCAGGTACTCCAGTTTCCTCCCACAGTCCAAAAGATATGAAGGTTAGGCTAATTGGTGTTTCCAAAATTGAGGATATTATATATTATAAATAATATAAAAATAGCTATGCATTGAATTTTATTGTAAACAAACCGTTTTCAAGCTCGGCATCTTAAAACTGAGCAAATAAACAAATTGATGTAATTCCTTGTAAATAAATAACAGAAATCCACAAATGTATATATCGTTATTTTTGTTTATAGTTGAGAATTTTTTTTTTTTAGCTTTGGTTAGTTTTATCAGGTGTGTAAATAAATGTTTATTTACTGAAATAATTTTAAATGTAAATTATTTAACATTTTTAAATGAATTTGATTAATTGAACTTTTGTTGAACTTACATTTGGTTTAATTAAATTTTAACATTTTCACTTCTAAGGGTTTACCTGGAAGCTCAGGCCCACCTGGAGAGCCAGGAAAACCAGGTGATGAGGTGAGTGGAGTATTGTCTCTGACAATTTCTATTTCAGTAAATGTGAAAATTTTTGTCTGTATATCGTATATTTCAACCATCTTTCTTTTTCTTTTAGGGAGTCACTGGTGAAGAAGGTGCTGCTGGTCAGACTGGACCAAGAGTAAGCCCACGCTAATTTACTGCTTGTTGTCAGAAGCTGTCTTGTATAGTTTGAGAACTCACAATTTTGCCTCTCAGGGTGAGCGTGGAAGCCCAGGAGAGAGAGGACCGCTTGGCCCTAACGGCCTTCCTGGGGCTAAAGGCAGTCCCGGAGCACCAGGACATGATGGACCTAAGGTAGTCAAAAATGTCATTAGTTTAGGAAATGAATAAGGATAATTAACATGTAAATAAAGTGAATTATGACCCAAAGCAGGAATAAAGATATATCAATGTTTTTTTTTTTTTTGCATTATTAAGGGTAGTTCAGGACCTGCAGGTAAAGGAGGAGAACCGGGCCCACCTGGACTTCAGGGAATGCCGGGAGAGAGAGGGACACCAGGCATTGGTGGACCTAAAGGAGAACGTGTAAGTGTGACTCAGGGTTAGTTTGAACTGAAAATAAATTAAAATCTGAACCAAGAGCTGACAATGGTAAGCCCAGAAAACGAAGAAAGAAAAAAAACAGAGACATGAGTCAGGGTGCATGAATAAAGGCAACGGATGAGGAAATGGATGTAATTAAATTGTTCGCTTCTTTTGTAAAATTTTGAATATTAAAAGTGTCTGACATTCAAAACCGAAAAGAAAATGTGCTGATTAATCATTTGAAAGCATCATGGTGGTTATCTTATTATCTCAGGGTGGGATTGGTGAGACTGGAGCTGAGGGAGCTGCTGGCAATGATGGTCCTCGGGTAAGTAACAGGGATAAGACTAACAAATCATTCTGCAAATATTGTATATGGATACTGTGATGGATTGGCAACTTGCCTGGTACCTTTAGGGCCTTCCTGGACCCACTGGACCTACTGGACCAGTTGGAGCACCCGGAGAAAAGGTAATCTTTATGCAACCAATGTTGTTTATTATCTGCCATCCACATGTCTGTGTTTTTGCTTATTGATTGGATTGTTTTCAGGGAGAGACTGGACCCAGAGGACCTTCTGGACCACCGGGTTCTAGAGCAGGGCCTGTAAGTGTGAAATGATTTACATATCAGAGAGAACTCCTAACTCATATAAGGTCAAACATTGATCGTACAATGAGTTTGTTTTCCTGGTTTTGTATTTCAGGGGTCTCCTGGTCAGCCTGGTCCTCCTGGCCCACCTGGATTTGCTGGTCCTCCTGTGAATATACAATCTTATTGTAAATCTATTATTCCCTTTTTCTGTTAAATTATTATAAATTTCTTGAGTCATTCTTTTTTTCTAGGGGCCTGATGGTCAACCTGGGGCGAAAGGAGAATCAGGAGAACCAGGTGCAAAGGGTGAGGCAGGGGCTTCTGGTCCTCAGGGAATGGCAGGAAAACCCGGACCTCAGGTAAGACATGAGGTTTAAAGGTTAAATTTTAATACATTTAAAGATGGTACATGTTATTTTCTTCTTTCTAGTATGTTATCCTTTCTATAGCGACAGTTTGATTGTATAGTGGACTGTCCACATAATCCACATCTAATAATTAGCATGTTCAACATGGGAGGAAGGAGTCTCCAGTGTCACCACTTTTAAATAGTCAGTTTATATTTGAGTCTACTTGAGGACAAGGAAAATCCTGGCAAGGAAAGTCTCCTAAGCTGAATTAGTGTCACCGTCATTGTTCTGAAGCCTACAATAAATATCCATGATGCATTAGTGTTTATTTTTCTGTAGGGAGTTTCTGGTGTAACTGGACTAAAAGGTGCCAGAGGGAGTCAGGGAGCAGCTGTAAGTCCCACCATAAAGGTTTTTGAGAATAATTTGGTGTTTCGAGTTCAGTCACACTCATTCGCACTATTTCTTCTTGTGTTCTTAGGGTTCCAGCGGTTTCCCCGGACCTGCTGGAGGTGTAGGAACACCAGGCTCTGCTGTAAGTGTCAACACAAAAGATTTATCACTTTACCCCTTAAAACATTATTTTACTATACATATATTTTAGTACCAGAGTTTGGGTCAAGAAAGAAAATAATAACCTACTGATGTAAATCCCCAGTCAGGAGAGTTGATAAGGGCTCAAAAAAAGAGGCCAAAATAGTTTTGAGTAAGGTATTTTCATTGAAGTAATAAATAGGAGAAACCTGTATATTTGTTAAAGTACACCTCCACGTTGTTTCTCAGGGTGCAACTGGAGAGACTGGTCCACAAGGACCTCCAGGAAAAAAAGGTGAACCTGGAATTCATGGAGAACCAGGAGGCCCAGGACGTCAAGGAGAGCGTGGAAACACCGGACCTGCTGGAAGCCCTGGAGATAAAGGCGATTCTGGAGAAGATGGACCACCGGTAAGCTAGCCCCAGCCTATTTTACACTTGCTGAATTTGATCCACCAGCTATTGCCTGGGTGATTACGGTTCAATACTGGAAAATAGGCACTAATCTTTGTTAACTTCCTCAGGGTCCTGATGGACCTCCAGGTCCTGCAGGATTGTCGGGTCAGAGAGGGCTGGTGGGTCTACCTGGCATGAGAGGAGAACGTGGACTGATGGGCCTTCCTGGACCTGCTGTAAGTTTAAAGTTTGATCTAGAAATGATAATAACCATTAGCTTAAAAATCATGCTAATCTTCTACAGTGTGTCAAAAATAAGTAGCGCATTTGTGATTTCAGGTTAGTTAAGAACCGTTGTACTAATACTAAATAGGCTGATTAATATTAATTGAATATTCTTCGTTCGATCTTACATTGAAATTTTGTTTTTATTTTCATTCAGGGTGCACCTGGAAAACCTGGCACCAAAGGCCCTCAGGGAGTTAAAGGTGGTGTAGGTCCTGTTGGATTACCAGGACCTCTTGGAGATAGAGGAGAGGCTGGCCCACAGGTTTGGTGTTTTAGCTTGTCACACACGGACGTGCTATAAAATTATATTTTCATTTATTCATATTGTACACTACTTTGCTTTTTAAGGGTCTTCCTGGAACAGATGGAGGTCCTGGAACTGATGGTACTCGTGGAATCAAAGTGAGCAATATATCCTGAAATATTAAGAAATTTTGGCTGGTTTTTGAGGCAGATTCTTATTCTCTATTTAACATTTGAGGTGCTAGGATAAGTGCCATTGCATATTTATTTATTTATTTATTTATTTATTTTTTAGGGAGATAAGGGAGATGCTGGTCCTGAGGGTCTAACTGGACCCCAGGGAACCCCAGGAACACCTGGACCAGTAGGAGCTCCTGGAGGTCCTGGATTGAGAGGTGAAAAGGTGAGTTATCTCATATGGTAAATGTTTGTAATGCCAAAATTTTGTATATAAAAGTGTTCAAAAGGGTGTTCAAGTCCAACCGGGACTTGTGATGAAATTTTTCGTGAATGAAAGTGATTGACATAAAAGGAAGACTTCATGCACAGTACAGTGATGAGACTCTCAGCCGCGGTGCAAACGTTTTGAAAAAGGCCGTACATCCCGGCCGAGGTGCCTCGGGACCCAATGCAGATGTTTTTATGAACATTCAGTGAGTGGAATGCTTGATCCGTGAAAATTGGCAGATAACTTGTCGGCAACTCCGTGGGAACTGTACACACAATCATTCACCAACACCACTTGCACATTACAGGAACTCAGCTGGGAGTTATTGCCCCGTCCCCTGTATAGTCCTGACCTCACTCAAAGCCATTTCCACATGTTTGGGCCATCAAAGGTGTTCCTGGGAGGCCAGGGTTTCAGAAGCAGGCAGTCCGATTATGGCTCCGGAGTACTGAGAAAACTTTCTGCCGTGATGGTATCCATGCAATAGTGAAGCGCTGGCATAAGTGCATTAGTGTATTCTGTTCAATCAAAAGTCCGGGCTAGACTTGTACGATGTAATGCAATGTTTTTAACATCATATAATATTAAGAAGCAATGTTTCTCTTGATTTCAGGGTGCTAGAGGTCCAGCCGGTCCAGGCGGCCAGCCAGGAGCCAGAGGAAAACAGGTCACATTACTGTTTAAATACTATCTGATATACCACACG
Source organism: Clarias gariepinus (assembly GCF_024256425.1). Lineage (NCBI taxonomy): Eukaryota > Metazoa > Chordata > Actinopteri > Siluriformes > Clariidae > Clarias > Clarias gariepinus. The sequence goes on from NC_071105.1 coordinate 37,071,113, forward strand.
TTGCTCTGTGCTCATATTGCAGCACTTTTACATTAAACATTAAAAAATGAACTCGATTAGGGAGGAAAACATTTCACCAGGATGACATGTCAATATTTTCATAGAATATGTTCTGCTTGATCACAGGGACCTCAAGGGCCACAAGGAGAAAAAGGAGAGAAAGGGCTTGCTGGTGAGAGGGGTCAGAAAGGTCACCGTGGCTTCAATGGACTTCAGGGCCTCCCAGGAACAGCAGTGAGTATTAGATCATCATACAGTACACAGATTATCGTTTTATTAAGGTCAGTAATGATAGTAAGACTTCAATCATTTTCCTGAATAAAGGGAGCAACTGGAGACGCCGGTGAGAGAGGGATTGTCGGACCAAGTGGCCATAGAGTGAGTTGTTTTCTTATCAGTCCCTTTGCTACAAAAGCTTTTACAAATGAAATGTGCAAAATGCTTAAAAATAAATTGCACTCATAGGGACCCCCTGGGCCTGTAGGACCTGCTGGTAAAGAAGGTGAAGCAGGTGCTCCTGGACCCATTGGATCTCCTGGATCTCGGGGCAGCGGTGGAGATATCGGACCAGAGGTGAGACGCTGGTGTAACCACACATACAAGTTAAGGAAATAAACCGTACACAAACTATTAGCCTTAAGCTTAATTTCTTTCTTGATTTCTCTGCTCAATTAAGGGCCCTAAAGGAGAACCTGGCCCTCCAGGACCTCCCGGTCCTCCTGGACCTCCCATCACAGTGGATGATGACTTTGATAAAAACACAGACTATGACGGTGGCTTTGATGCTCCAGCTCCTTCCCTTCCAGAATACAACAAGGACGAGGCAATGCCTGTTAACAGCTCTCGTGTCGTTCACATGGACAGCAGCATCCACGCCTCACTGAAGGCTCTGGGTAGTCAGCTGGACAACATGAAAAGCACAGATGGGAGTCGCCATCACCCGGCACGCACCTGCCAGGACATCAAGCAGTGCTACCCGATGAAGAAGAGCGGTAAGCAGCAAACAGTCGTGTAGTCATGAGATGTTTTGAGCTGATGTTCACTAGAACTTTTGAAGATCATGTAGACCGACTTTTCACAAAAATATTACTGTGGTACCTCGGCATACAAATTAGCCTCGGCATACGAATTCCTTTGGCCATAGCCGCTGTTAACTTGTTTGCTTCAGTGAAAAGCCACGCGAAGCAGGTTTACATTTTGTGCAAGATTTAGTGAAGACATAGCACCAGGGGTCCCTGGAATGTTAGCGAGGATGGTAGCATGAAGAAAAGGGAGAGACTTTCAGTTTGGTTTTTAAAGCAGCTGGTGCCAAAAGTAATCATAAATTAAGGCTAAGTGAGGTTTTTAGTGTCTGTTTATTTTATATTTTACTTCATTTACACGTCTTTTCTAAATGTTTTGTTTGTTTTTATATGTAGAAATATGATTATAGTGTTGGAAATTGATAATTGTGGTAAAATTTGTAGGTGGCTGGAACGGATTATCTGCATTTACATTATTTCCTTGGGGAAAAGACGCTTCGCAATCCGTAACAGATTCAATTTGTATGCTGAGTAACCGCTTCATGTAACTTTTGGTAGTTGTCATGTATTAACCTCTTGGTAGAGCTTGCATACAAATGTTAAAGAGTGTTTAGCATACAGTTAGGGACCATTATACTTAGATTTTTTAAATAAAAAATAAAGAAAAAACATACCTCTATTTTAGTTTATTCACTTTAAAAAATAAAAACAACAACTGATTTTTAGAGAATATGACTCTTAGATTTTTGTTAATGGTTTCTTACATTTTCTGTAGACAGTGTGAAATTAATCAGGTTTCCCAAGTTGTCATGTATGTATTTAGAAAAAGAAACAGGACTTACATACTTCAATTTTTCTTGGAACAAACTAGAGACACCATCAGACACCATCGTGTGTGCGTGTTTTTCTCCCAGCAGTGCTTTCATAGATCTTTACCTTAACACTGAGAATATTAGAGGATATATACACCTTCCAAAAAGATAGGTAATTTCCTGTAGCTATCTAAAACCATTAAGTTTGCCACACACACTGTTTTTGTTTATGGTAATAATGGAATGTCTGCTAAAAGAGGAAATATGATGTTGCTATAAAACAACATTTAAATCTGCCGTGTTAAAAAACGTGTTGTAGGTGAGTACTGGGTGGACCCTAACGAGGGAAGTCTGAAGGACGCAATCAAGGTGTACTGTAACATGGAGACGGGGGAGACATGCGTGTCTGCAAACCCCTCCAGCATCCCACGCAAGAGCTGGTGGAGTTCTGTCTCCAGCACGCTGAAGCCTGTGTGGTTTGGAGCCACCATGAGCAGAGGAACAAAGGTCGGTGGAATATGGAATCATGGCTAATCTGCATAGTGTACCTATTTTAAGTACTTTACCACACTATAGTGGTTCTTGATTCTTGACTTTATTTATAATTTTGTCATTTACTCATTTCATAGTCTTGGTGACTCAGTGGCAGGTCTGGGTTTAATTCCCAACTAATACCCAAACCCCAGTCCCTGGGCCATTCCCAAGCCCAGTTGCGTCAGGAAGGGTATCAGCATAAAACCTGTGATAAGTTGTGTGGATCAAATGGTCCTCTGTATACCGTCCTGTCAGTAGGAGCAGTTGAAAGACTAACAACATTACAGTTTTAAAAGTGAGCCAGGGATTTTATTCCACATATTCTTTCATTTGTTTGAAATGTGGTCTAGATAAAAAAGTCATGTTGTGATGCATTACGTTTGATTTGTTATAAATCAAGAGCAAAGGCTGGAATGAATCACAGTGCTTCATTTATACAGTGGGGCAAAATAATATTTAGTCAATTGTGCAAGTTCTCCCACTTAAAAAGTTAAAAGAGGCCCGTAATAGGTATCATAGGTATACGTCAACTATGAGAGACAAGATAAGAAAAAAAAAAATCCAGAAAATCACATTGTAGGATTTTTAAAGAATTTATTTGCAAATTATGGTGGAAAATAAGTATTTGGTCAACAACAAAATTTCATCTTAATACTTATACATTTTATATACCCTTTGTTGGCAATGACAGAGGTCAAACGTTTTCTGTAAGTCTTCACAAGGTTTTCACACACTGTTGCTGGTATTTCGTTCCCGTTCCTCCATGCAGATCTCCTCTACAGCAGTGATGTTTTGGGGCTGTCGCTGGACAACACAGACTTTTACCTCCCTCCAAAGAGTTTCTATGGGTTGAGCTCTGGAGACTGGCTAGGCCACTCCATGACTTTGAAATGCTTCTTAAAAAGCCACTCATTCGTTGCCCGGGTGGTGTGTTTGGGATCATTGTCATGCTGAAAGACCCAGCCATGTTTCATCTTCAATGCCCTCACTGATAGAAGGAGGTTTTCACTCAAAATCTCACAATACACGGCCCCATTCATTCTTTCCTTTACACAGATCGGTCATCCTGTTCCCTTTGCAGAAAAACAGCCCCAGAGCATGATGTTTCCACCCCCATGCTTCACAGTAGGAATGGTGTTCTTTGGATGCAACTCAGCATTCTTTCTCCTCCAAGTTCTATTTTGGGTTCATCTGACCATATGATATTCTCCCAATCCTCTTCTGGATCATCCAAATGCTTTAAACTTCAGACGGGCCTGGACATGTACTGGCTTAAGTAGTGGGACACGTCTGGTACTGCAGGATTTGAGTCCCTGGCGGCGCAGTGTGTTACTGATGGTAGCCTTTGTTACTTTGGTCCCAGTTCTCACAGTTCTTGTGATCTTTTTGACCCCACGGGGTGAGATCTTGCGTGGAGCCCCAGATCGAGGGAGATTATCAGTGGTCTTGTATGTCTTCCATTTTCTAATAATTGCTCCCACAGTTGATTTCTTCTACAACAGGTTTACAACTGTTTCTGGTGTCCTTTGACAGCTCCTTGGTCTTGGCCATAGTGGAATTTGGAGTGTGACTGTTTGAGGTTGTGGACAGGTGTCTTTTACACTGATAACAGATGCCATTAATGCAGGTAACGAGTGGAGGACAGAGGAAACTCTTAAAGAAGAAGTTACAGGTCTGTGAGAGCCAGAAATCTTGCTTAATTGTAGGTCACCAAATACTTATTTTCTACCATAATTTGCAAATAAATTCTTTAAAAATCCTACAATGTGATTTTCTGTTGTTGTTGTTTTTTTCTCTCATAGTTGAGGTATACCTCAAATTATGATTATTACAGGCCTCTCTCATCTTTTTAAGTGGGAAACCTTGCACAATTGGTGGCTGACTAAATACTTTTTTGCCCCACTGTATATGAAAGAAATACAGTCAACCAGGATACTATGGAAAATAATCAACCAAAGAAACAGAAGCAGAATAAACAGTAAATCAAACAGATGAAACATAAAGACCCAAAAAATAAACGATTATGTTTAAATAATGCTAAAAAAAAATGATTTTAAACAAAGACTACTGACTCTACCAAAGAAAAATGAAAAAGCAGAAAAATGTCAAAATTTTGTAATTGAATTTTTAAAATGATCTAAAACCATATGTACTTACGTATAAGCATAGTTTTTTTCAGGCCTGTCTTAAATCAAAATAACTTAAAAATAAGTACATTACCATAAGTTTTCCTGCTTTGCACAAAGACCGTGAACCCAGAACGCGAGTACACTGTAAAAAATCCTTTTTCTATGCAATAATACATTCCAGTGTTCAGCAGAGACCATACAGCTAGTTCCAGGGGGAAAAAAAAGTATTCTAAGGGCAAAAATGTTTGTCTTTTGCTCATTCTAACACTCTTTGACTTCCTCAGTTTACATACGGAGATAAAGAGGATTCGCCCAACACGGTGGCCGTGCAGCTGCGCCTCCTGGGCCTGCTCTCGAAAGAGGCGTCACAGACAATCACTTACCACTGCAGGAACAGCGTCGCTTACCGGGACGACAAGAACAACAACCTGAAGAAAGCTGTCGTGTTAAAGGCCGCCGACAGGACAGACATCAAAGCGTACGGCCACAACCGGCTCAAATACACCGTCATCGAGGACGGCTGCTCGGTACGCCTCTGACGCTTTCACACATGTAACGTAATACATATCGAACGCTTATCTTTCTAGGACAGTTTTACAGTTTTCACCAACTGGATGCAGCAGATTCATGGTTCAGATCGTGTATCGTTGAAATGTCTTGATTTCGACAGACTTTAAATATAAAACCTATTTAATCTCATGCAGCTGTCCAGACTTTGTCCTCAATCTGTTTTTTTTTTATCTCGTCTTTCAGACATCCAGCAGCGAGTGGAGTAAGACCGTATTCGAGTATCGCTCACAGAAGCCCACGAAGCTCCCGATCATAGACATGGCGCCGGTGGACGTGGGCGGAGCCGAGCAGGAGTTCGGCATCGATGTCGGCCCAGTCTGCTTCTCCTGAGAACGATAATTTCTCTTAAACGTCAACACTCATCGTCACGACTTCAGCTCTGCGCCGATGCAGTATTTATTATTTCTTAAGACAGTTCAGAAGTGATGAGCATGAATGAGCCACAGGAGCGATTACATCCCCATCTACCGCTTTTGATCTTTTTAATGAGGAATTCCACTAGCTCGGGGTGTATAAATATATGACAGACTGTGTGGACTTTTTAATTTATAACCCACGTGCCCTGTGCACTGCTGTTTTATGTCATATCAGTTAAATAAGCATTACTTTAATGGAAAAGTACACACACATTCTGTTTAGTTTTTTTTTTTATTATTATTATTATTTTGATTATTATTATTTTATATGGACCAGTTTCCAATTTTTGGTTGGTGCTTTTATAAACTAATTTAATGATAAAACAGTTTTATACACTTCTACAAAGGTGCCATGAGTAAATAGTTCATTCAATGTTAAATTGAAACGTGAACGTGTAAATTTCGACGTCTGTGTACATTTGATACGCGCTACCTCTCGAGAGATGGTGTTTCTGCCCATACCGGACAGTTTTTTTTCCTGATTAATTACTCCATCCTTAAGATAAAGATTAATTAATGACCCTACAGTGTTTCATTAAAGAATGATAAGGATGATTGTATTCATTGTTTTCTGATGTAATCGTTTACATAAATGCATGTCTTTCCTTGCTGAAATTTATTTTTATTTTTTTTCCAGCCATGAAAAGGTCTGAACTATTTTTTAAAATGAAAAGAACGAACAAAGCAGCTTTAATAGAGAGAAATACAGACAAATCTTTTTACGAAGAAATGTCATTTTAATGCGTAAGAAGGTAAACAGCTGTAATGTTCAGTGAGTCAGTGTTTACTTAGCGAGTGTGATATTATTAAATAGTCATAAAGCAAATATTAGACGTTTTACATGAACGCAGGACACACGCTGGAAATGGAGGACGGGTTTGTGTGTCTAAGGAGCAATTCAGAAAATGCAAACATTACTGCGTCTTTAATGGTTTCTGAGCAGGAACAGGCACTCTGTGTCAGTGTGTGTGTGTGTGTGTGTGTGTGTGTGCGAGTGTTTGAGTGCAGGGGGATTTTCGGGTATAGCAACAATCATTAAAATGACGTACAATCTCTACACCCTTTTTAACGATATATAAAAATAGAACGAATCTGTACAACTTGTTCACAACTTGTCTGTTACATTTTCATCGCTTAATGCAGAACATAATTCAAAAGTATAATTAGAAACACTTCCCCCCGCCCCCAGACGTTAAAAGCGGAAAATGATGTTTCACTTCAGCAACGACTGTCCACTTGATCCAGGGAGAAAGTGGCGCCCTCTAGAGTCAGACCCATTTTGAACCCCTCCTAAAAAAAAAAAAAAGAAAGAAAAAAGGAAAGAAGACATGATTTAGAAAAACATGTAAATACAAATAGGGATTATATATGTGTATATATAATAACTGTATAACTGAATCCGATGGTCACTTCCATCATATGTAACATGAAGGTTCGGTCTTAAAGGGGTTAATTTGGCACATGCAATCTGCGACTGGACCACCATCTGTCAATCACAGCCTCGGCTTCTGCATCGGCAGAGCTTTTCGATCTGAACTCATCCATGCAGCATGATTAACGAGGAGCACAATCACGGTTACTTCTGCACATGCACACATCTAAACCTTCACACACTTCACAGCAAAGCAAAACGTATAAACGGTTTACAAACCATCTTTGCCGCTGTATGGGAGAGGAGTGATGAAGGAGAGCGGAAGTAAGAAAAAGAAAGAGAGAGTAAAGCCATTTATTTTGGGATTCAGAAACAATATTTAAAATTGTGTTGCAAGAAAAAAACTACGTTATCCATGTGCATTCTATTGGATAGATTTTGTACAAGCTGATCAGACAACAAACTGCTTTAATTAAGTCCAATTTTATCCTAATTGTGAAACCTGTGAATGTTACAGCTGTCTAAACATCACAATTTGAAACCTTACAATTGCTGTGAAATGAACATCCCTCCTGCCGTGCGCCTCATTACCCAGGATTTAGTGATGGGTCGTTCATGAACGATTCATTCTTTTTGAACGGGTCTTTAACGTGAGAAGAACAAATAGTCTCACAGAGTGATATGTTAATTTTCTAATTTTCTAAAAACCTCCGTAGGTTATGCACAGGAAACTGAAATGAGTGGTTACCTTTGAGTCTTCTGGTCCGAGTCATTCGTTCTTTTGTCACGTGACTGCCATCGACACTATACAGTGCAACAGATTCAAAAGAACGAACGACTCGGACTAGAAGACTCATGAGAAGAACCGCTCAATTCTGTTTCCTGTGTAATGCACTGCATAGCGTCTATGAGTCATGGGACAAAAGAATGAAGGATTCAGACCAGAAGATATGAGAGATGAGCTGCTCATTCTGTTTATCATAATATGTCCTTAGCTGCATTGTCATATTTTCATTACTGGAACTATAGCCAAAATGTTGGGGTCTGTTTATTGAGAATGTAACATTTCATTTTATTTTTGATCAAAAGAACGAAATGTACTAAATAACTCAAAAAAAAAAAAAAGATCTGTTCATTGTGATGAACGAGAATCAAAGAACCGAGTCACTAAAATGATCCAAACTTCCCATCACCATTAGGATTATTTTGTTCTGCTGAGAGTAATGAAACTCTACCTGCATCTCGTCCAGTTTGGACTGGATATCTGGAGGGTAGTCTGCAAGGCCGCAGGTGAAAGGGTCAAAGGGCGCGGCTCCAAACAGATCTGTACCTGCAGGACAGGTGGAAAATACTAATAATGATGCACTTTGAATAGATTCTCTGTATGCTCCATGGCTTGGATTTGCATATTTCAATGTGAAAGACAACTTTTTTTTTTAAGATGCAATAACACTTGCTTGGTCAACAGTAACTGATCAATGAGACTTTTAGATCTTTATTGAAATGCAACTACAAAAATAACTTATGTTTGACCTCTGGCTACATGAGGCGGAGAAGGGAAATTCCAATTCCCGTTACACGTCTGTATCCTGGACTTGGAATACCCAGGTGTAAACGGGACCATGTCGAACACGTCTGTCAGGGCGGCTTTCACCGGGATGCTACCAGCCTGATGATACACATCCAAAGAAGTTTAGGCAATTGAACAATTACGCTTGTAACTGTTCAATTACAGGAAAACAATTACCAGGAATTAGACAAGGGATAAGATAAACACTCTAAAGAATTAATATCACTTAGCGCTAGCAAACAGAAAACACATTTACACGAGGTCGTGGAACAATATAGCAATTGGTCTGTACAAAGTGGGCGGGTTTAGTGGGAGGCGGGGTCAGCAAGGATAGCGATTGGCTGGAATCGGGCGAACTGAGAGGCGTTAGTGCGACAGAGGAAATTTCTAGGGAGGACAAGGAGAAGACGTCATCAGTAGAGCAGGACAGAGGAGAGGACAACATGCAGGCCTTTGGTGAGGAGTTAACAAGCGACAGCTGAGACACAGAAAAAGAGAAAGAGAGAGAGAGAGAGAGAAAGGAAAATCTGTCAGAAAAGTCATTAAAATACACAGGACAAGGGCGTATAGTTATTAATTATAAGTCTTGTACAGAATCCTCCGAATCATCTTACGTACTGGAGACGAGTGTGGGCTGATCAGCTGATCCTCCATATGCTGAAGTTGTTTTTTAAGCTTGGAATTTTCCATTTCCAAATCCTGAATCTAATAAATACATATAATAACAATATTAGATTTTAATCATTTGTGCCAAGTTAAAAGGAAGAAAAAAAAAAAGGAATAAAAACAACGACTGAATTTAAAGAGCAGAACATCAGCTTTTAAACAAAAGAAATAATGCTAAAAATTATTATATCAGGACTGAAGCTGTGGGTTTAAGGAAAAGTAAAAAAAAAAACCATCGTCTCTGTTCCTACCCTCTTCTGTAAGTTCCCTATCTGTTTTCTGGACTCCACGTCTTTCCCCCCAGACTGCAGGAACAGTTTATATGCCAGGTCAAACGCCTGACCAATGGCGATGGTGATCTCTTCTGCCTGAAAACCAGCCAACCTCATGAGCGCATGTCAATCAATCAATCAATCAATCAATCAATAAATAAGAAGCCTCGTTTAGAGCACTGCTTAAGTCTTTCAGGATCCCCACACATCGCACATACACATTTCTCGCTGTCGAACACGTAGCACAGGTGCCTCTTGGTGTCGGCCTCGGTGCAGATGTAGGCGAAGATCCGTTTGTCCGTTTTGTCGTCGGCGCAGAAAGACATCCTGTGCAGCTGGCAGTTGTGTTTTACATCCTGCATGTTAGAAACAGACTAAATCAGCCAGATTGCTGTGATCAATAACATTTGATGGATTTGATCTGACTTGACGTGACTTCACTATGCACCCCATGAGCTCAAATATGGATTAGATACCTTTGTCTTCGGATCCAATATTCGGACCCCATATATGGAGATTTGGAGTTCGACTTTGGGAGTTTTCTCACCCTCCGACTTTTTGATATGCCTTTGAAACTGAAAAAAAAAAAAAAGCAAAGCATCAAACTTCAGAGTCAGTAACCTGAGCGTGAAAATGGTTTGGCATAACTAGCCAGAAGGGGGCGACATGAAAACCTCATCAGAAAGTGCCAACATGAAGCATAAAACTGTCTAGAGAAGCAACTTCAAACATTTTTGGCTTAAACTTCAGAGAGGTGGTGACTTGGCTTAAAGGGAAGCAGTCCAAGTCGTTTTCTTTGACATGATTATTGTGTACTGTAATTTATTTTTACACAGGTTATATAGCCTGTAATGCATTAAAAGTACCCAAACAACAATCTAAGCAGTCCCTTAGGATTGTGGGTAAAAACCATTCAATGTCTGGGAACTCAATTCAATTAGCATTAGTGTTTAAAGATAAACACGTCACAAAACTGCAGTGTAAAATGGTTTAAAATGCTGGAGTACACCTCAGTCAAGTTTCCAGTCTTTACCCTAGAGTTACCTATTGAGTTAATATACACAGTGAGGTATATTTTGCTCATTTTGATAATATATTTAACTAAATTAGACTGCATGCTAATGGAGGTCATTCCAGTGGGCACTCACTCACTCATCATCAATACCGCTTTGAGGCATGAGGCAGGGCGCACTCTGGAGGGTGCCAATCCATCACAGGGCACACACACATACGCTCTTTTACACACTATGGGCCAATTAGCCTAATCTGCATGTCTTTGGACTGTGGGAGAAAATCAGAGGTAACCCACCAAGCACAGGGAGAACATGCAACCTTCATGCACACATACCCCGAGGTGGGAATCGAACCCAGACCTTAGACGTGCAGGGCGACACTCCTAACCAGTAAACCACCGTGAAATTTTTAGTTAGAGCTAAATACTGCAAAAAAATATTTCAGAGCTAAAATAACATTTGCAGGGTAACTTGTGTGCTTGTAATGTCTTATAAATAATAAAATCTTCGTGGGGTAAGATGAAATTTAATTTTTAAAACTGTAGGACATTTCAAAGTATGAACACTTTTTTGGTTGGAAACTTTTTTTTTCATATTTCCACATTTAGACATTATCTATGCATCCACTTAGATAGAATTTCTTAGCATAGCAGGACAGCCAAGCTTAAGATCACTGTATTAAACAAACAAACAAACAAACAAACAAACAAAAAACGTGTAAAAAAAAAAAAAAGTTCAAAATTAAAAAAGTCGTGTAAATTTTTGTCTGATTTGTTCGCATGCTCATTGCACATACCTTCAGTTTTCTCACAGCCACCCGAACAACATCTGTGCCTTTTGGCTGTTCGACTGCCGTGATTCCTAAAAACTATAAGGAAGAGGGAAAAAAAAGAGTAATGTAAAAACATTATAATTAAGTTGTGAACCTAAATTTAGAATATTTGCTTTATCATGTCGCCAAAAGCAGCAAAGCAAAGCCCATTTAGTGACGTGTGTGTGTGTGTGTGTATGGATTTGTTAGAAAGTCAAGGTGGCTGACGGTGTGAGAAAGAGGGAGGGGATAAGGGGAAAATAAAACACCTCAGGGTTTTGGACCTCTCTGAGAATTATAGTGGTTTGTATTCCGACCACATTCGTCATTTAAGCAGCCACCATATATCAAGACACACACACACACATATATCAAACCTATCAGACCGTCTGTCGCTGCATGTAAAATACTCTCACAGAGGTGTATTACAATCTTTCAACTTCACACATCAAATCTTACTGTTGTTTTATATTAAATAGTAACATTATCTCCAAATCGTTTCTTCTTAGACAGCTAGCTAGCTCCTTATCTAGTCAGAGAGCTAGCAGTGTTTATAATATTAAACTTGCTAATTGTTCATCAGTTCATTCAGGAATTTTTTATTAAATGACTAATAAACATCAAAATACATTTTAAAAGAAGCTAATCATTATTTAGCTCATTTACAGGCTTTACTGTAGCCTAGTGTGTAATCAAAGCTAGCTAGCTAGCCTGCTTCACGTTGTCAGCACTGAGCTTGCTAGCTTAATCATAGCTAAATGTTTTTTTTTTCATACAATCAGCTTCATTTTTATTAAATTATTTATACAATTATGATGATTACTGTTTGCTTAACAGATTTTAGTCGAAAAAAATCTAGCATCCAAGTTGGTTATTTAGCTACCTAGCTAACAGTGTAACTTAAATGTTATGAAATCTTAGGATTGGGCTGATTTTTTTAAATCTACATTGAGTTTATTGAAAACTGGATGGTCTGAGTTAACTAATTGAGAAATGCTAGTGTTTGAGCTTTAGGGTGCCACATGTTTTACCAGGAAAAAAAAGAAGATATTTTTCGAATGTTATGCCACCATTAAGCATTTATCTAAAATAAGAAAAAATTCCAAAGCACTATTAATTTCAAAGCTTTTATCAAAGACGCCAAGCTATTTTATATTCCTACTGAACCTGCTAGCTCCATCCTACTGAACAAATTTATCTTTTAACCCTTATACCCCTATCTCACCTACTAGGTTTCGCCATAAGTACGGTTTATCGTGATTCACCTCTATGTTTCGATCTTAAACATGTTTAAATTTTTTGCCCTTACAGAACTTCGTGGAACGTCAGCGAAACGTCGCCGGGCAATCGCGGCGACTCACGGTGCCTAACTCCGCATCTTACAGTAAGTCAAACCGCATAGGTGAGATAGGGGTATTAGCGCTTAAAGCATTTGTTTTTACATCCATATACTGTACAGAGTTGTTTTTTTTTTTAATACCGGTCATTGACCAATATTTCGGTTGCGGCATGGATCCGTGCTGCTCGAGGTCTAAGAGTTAATACTTTTGAGACGCAATTTGCGCAGATATGCTAGCAGTGTTATAGGAAGTTATTTCGCGAGTGAGTTATTTAGCTGACTATTAAACAAAAGATGCAGAAGGCGCTGACGATTATTATGGTCATTTATCGGTTTTACAGGTTTATGCATCTTTGTTAAGAAGATATTTTATGTCATGCTAAGGTCAGACACGTGTAGATATTCACACTGAAATTATTTGAGAGAAACTTTACATATACAGAAGCTTAGCTTTTCACACTGTTGGCATAAAACCACAACAACAAAAAAAAAAAACCAACAAAAATCCATTTTTTCTCTCTCTGTAAGGCCTCCGCCAGACTCGCACCACTGAGTGCAGATTGAATCTCATCGGTTTATTAAAGCGTAGCTGTTACAAAAGATTCATCAGCACAAAACTGGCTCTGCAGAGAGGTAAGTGCAGAGATCTGTTCGGTTCTGTACCTTACCTTAGCGCTGTAGGCTACGTAATGCTTCACCAGAGCCTCGGGGCTGTGCATGCTGGGTTTATCTGCAGGGAAGATAAAAAGTCGAACATTAGCTGAAACGTCCATGGTGCAGCTTCGGGATGTAAATGCACTTTGTGGCACATTTCTAATACAGGAAGTGAAAACTTACAACAACAAAAAAAATGAGCAAACAAGCAAATCTGAACCCATGACCAACATCATTTAACCTGCTAGCGTTTGCAAGAAATACTGCTTATACAGACATTCTCTTGGTGTCAGATATAGTTAGAGTTCATGAACACAATCAAAGGTTTACGGTTTTGACCACGAGATTTTCCCTTTTTTGTGTCACATATCATTCTGTCTAGGTAAAAGTTTACTGGTTGGTGTTTTATTCTTCATAGTTTCAAAATAAAGCGAACAACGTGAGGACGTCACATTGTTGGAACAATAATACACACGAAAGCACACGGTGCTGTTTTCATCCCTTTTGTCAATCAAGCCCTAGACACTCCTCTCATTTCTGATAACGCCGCCCTCGCCCACAGTGCAAGAGAAAATTAATCAATAACTAGTCAGTGTGATGAAGCAGAGTTACGAAGTCTTTCTAAAGAATAATTTCCACTGAGCATGTATTGTCTCTCTTATAACCTTGGCCATGTCCCGTTCCTCGTTGAGTAAATGTATGGCATATGATTTGGAGATGATAAACAGACCCCGCGCATTGTGTCGCTCTCTGTTAGTCCCGTCCCGGAGCTAAATCAGCTGTGATGAATGAAACTGCTAAAAGAGTCGTTCAGTGGCATGACCTGACATGAGTTAACCCTGAGTCAGCACACAGGGAGAGAGAGAGGGAAAGAAAGAAAAATACGGGGAAAAAGAGACATAGATGAAGGGAGACATGAAAATACAGAGGGAGTCAAAAATATGGGAGTGAAATAAACGCACACAGGTAAAGATAATAAAAAAAGACAGAAAAGACAGAGATTAAAGAGTGAGTAAAAGTAAAAGAAAAATACAAACAGGCGAGAAAAAGAGATACAAAATAGAAAGTGTATAGTCTGTATATGTATAGGCTTATGCAAAAGTTTGGGCACCCTTTGATAACAGATTTTGGTAAAAAAAAAATTAAAAAAAGATGTAAAAAACAGTTTCTCCTGGAAATGGAAAAAACGCATAGTTGGCCAAAAATTTAACAAAAATAAAAACAATATTATGGCAATACTGTGCAAAATTTTGGGCACCCTAAGAGTTCCAGAGTCTCAGATTCTTCCAGAGTCTCGGACGATGAGACCCGGAAGTCCAAGAAAACATTTGGAGAGAACTGCTCATATGCTGATCAGAAAAACAAATCAAAACCCCATTTGACTGCCAAAAACCTGCAGGAAGATTTAGCGGACTCAGGAGTGGTGGTGCACTGTTCCACAAGACCTTCATGGAAGAGTCTGCAGAAGAAAACCTTACCTGCGTCCCCATCATAAAATCCAACTTTAGAAGTATGCAACAGAACATCTACAGAAGCCTGATGCGTTTTGGAAACAAGTGCTGTGGACTGATGAAGTTATGGGCATGTTTGGGAAAAAAAAGGAGAAGCATTTCATGAGAAGAACACCTTGCCAACTATTAAGCATGGGGGTGGATCGATCATGCTTTGGAGTTGTGTTGCAGCCAGTGGCACAGGAAACATTGCACAGGTGGAGGGAAGAATTTCACTAAATACCAGCAAATTTTGGAAGCAAACATCACACCATCTGTAAAAAAGCTGAAGCTGAAAAGGACAATGATCCTAAAGGACAATGATCCTAAACATACCTTGAAATCCACTATGGAAACCTCAAGAGAAGCAAGCTGGAGGTTCTGGCACGGCCATCACAGTCCCCTGATTTAAACACCATTGAAAATTTGTGGGTAGATCTTAAAAGAGCTGTGAAAGCAACCACCAAGGAATGTTACAGAACTAGAAGCCTTTTGCACGGAAGGATGAGAAAAAAACCCAAGTACAAAAATTGAAAGACTTTTAGCTATAAAAACCCTTTTCAAGCTGTGATATCTGCCAGAGGAGGTGTTACTACAGTAAGTACTGATTATGTAGGGTGCCCAAACTTTAGCACAGTGCCACAATAATGGTTTGATTTTTTTTATATTGGTTAAATTTATAACATAAAAAGTAACTATGTACTGTATCAATGTTTGCTGAAAATATTGTGCGTTTTTTTTCATTTTTAAGAGAGACTGTTTTAACATCTTTTCAATTAAAAAAAAGAGAGAGAGAGGAATAGAGAACATGCACAAAAACTCACTCACTCATCATCTATACCGCTCTATCCTATATCCTGGGTTTGCGGGGGCACCAGATCCTATCCCAGGAGACTTAGGTCATGAGGCAGGGTACACCCTGGACGGGGTGCCAATCCATCGCAGGGCACACACACTCATTCACACACTAATTTGGGAACACCAATTAGCCTAATTTGCATGTCTTTGGACTGTGGGAGGAAACCGGAGTACCCGGAGGAAACCCACCAAGCACAAATGCAACCATTGGATGTGTAAGGCGACAATGCTACCCACAAAGCCACCAGGACATCCAGAAAAAAATAGTGAAAAAAAAAGAGTATACATAGGGAAAATGATTAAAAGAGAAAGAGAACATTTTTAAAAAGAGAGAAAGTGACAGAAAATACAGAGGAAGAGGTAGACAGAAAACAGAGAGAGAGAGAAAGCATGTACAAAATGTAAAGGAAAAAAATTGTGAGGTCTTGATTATGACTGTCGTGACGGAAAGAGAAAGAGGGAGAGAGAGAGAATAAGAGTTAGAGAGAGAGAGAGAGAGAGAGAGAGGCGGTGTCTATGAGTAACCCACTGACTGCTCAACTCCATAAACAGGCTCTTTGTGAAATGAAGTGAGGACAGCAGCGTTTATGAGACTCCGTCCTCCATTAGAGAGACGATAAACATTCGTTCACCTGCACTTCATCCCTTGATCATCGTTAGAGTCAATTAGTTTATCAAATAATAACATTAACTTCTGACAGTGTACAGTAGATACATTTTCAGCAATTTAGCCAATTATGATTTTTTTTTTTACGGAAATTTGTCCACTTGACTATTTTTTCCCTACACTTTTACATCAGAGAGACAAAATGTTCTACTAGCTAGGAGAATCTTAATACTTCATGAGCAAACCCAAGGTACATCCCAGAGCATCAGGGTGTCTGGTAAAGCAGGTACGCACTCGAATTAAACACATGACTAATCTCTTCGGGCAGGTGAACCACTCCGGCATCCATGAAATATTTAAAGCCAGGGATACGAGTGGAGACTAGAGATAAACTCTGCTGAGCGTAGGCCGTGACCAAAGGGCGGGTCCTGGATGGGGGGATGGGGGGTGGGCAGAGGAATTGTCTGGTCTCCTTCATTAATAACCCATGTACTTGGAAGTCAGGTTCTAATGCTGGAAACTGGTATATCACACCAACAGCAAGTAGGATAAGTGAGATTCCAGCACTATCTTCCACATGTACATCACTATGAGCCATGAATGTGTGTGATATTGATGTACAATTAGACTCAGCACTTGTTGCCATAACGCTTTCAGTGTCTGAGTCATATGGAGTTGATTAACACTTTTATGATTACAAAGGTTAAATGGTATAAAATCGAGAAATTCCTTAAAAACTTTTGAGTTCATGGGCAATTGGTACAATTCTACCACCTACTGGACTGGAGCAGAAAAGTGGCAGGAAAAAATTGACACTGGTACCTCGGCATACGGAAGCTCCAACTCACAAATTTTTGTATTAAGAACTTAAATTTTGCCTCAGCACACGAAGCATTTTCGGCATACCGGCTAACGTCTGGGAGCCGTTGAAAATTTGTTTGCATCAGTGCAAAGCCAAGCGAAGCGAGTTTGCATTTTGTGCAAGATTTAGTGAAGAATGTTAGCAAAGACGTTAGGAGGAAGAAAATAGAGTTACTTTCAGTTTGGTTCTTAAAGCAGCTGTTTTTTTATTGTTTTTATATGCAAAATTATGATGGTAGTGTTGAAAATTGGTAATACCTGTAATATTTTTGGGTGGCTGAAACGGATTATCTGCATTTACATTATTTCCTATGGGAAAATGCGTTTCACAATACAAAGTTTCGCCTTAAGAACTCGTTAACTAAGTTCGTAAGAGACCTGACATTTATATAGCAAGTTATACAGCATTACAATATTTATTAATTACTTTAAGTAGTTTTAGCTTCAAATCCTGTACGTAATATAGCTGCTTGAGCCAAATTAGTCGATATACTGTACATAAGTGACACTGAATCAATTATAAAATCATGATGAAAAAATGTAACCGTTTCGAAACACAGATTCAGATTTATAGTCTGTCATTCATATCGCTAGTCAGGACTGATACAAAATGAAAGCAAGACTCATGTATAGTGAAGATCGAGACCAAAAACCCAGCAAATTATGAATTACTCCAACTACAAGGGGTGTTTATGTCAAACTGGGACTTCTGATGAAGTTTCTGTTGAATGAAGATGTAAAACAGGCAATTAACATTTACAGAAGACTTTAAGCACAGTCCGGTGATGAGACTCTGAGCCGCAGTAAAACATCTGAATGTTTTAAAAAAGGCTGTACATCCATGAATGACGATCCCGGTCGAGGTGGCTCAGACCCCATTGTAGTCGTTTCAGACGTGAAGGAGGCAGACTAATCATGGATCGGCCTAACTGAGAAAACCTTTTACCTTGATGGTGTCCAAGCACAAATGAAACGCTGGGATGAGTGCATTAGTGTAGCAGGTGATTATATAGAGAAATAAGAAGTTTTTTTTTTTTTCACTCTTCGCATTCTGCTATTCTGCACAATCAACAGTCCCAGTTTGACTTGAACTTACTACTATCTTGTAAAAGAGATATATTATGATGTGTTTGGGATCAAAATCAGGCTTTGATTTCATGCACATTTTTCAATAATCAATTAATCATTAAAAATAAATGCATTTATGTATAATGTATTTTTTTTTATAGTTAAACTTAAAAAAAATTTTCTATGATCAAAACCCCAACAAGCTAGTTTTGTGAGACAACAAATTAAAAATGATTAAAACAAACAAACAAACAAAAAAAACAATACGGCTGTCGAAAATACTGCACAAAACAAGGCGGCTAAATATGCGACGTTCAGCACTGCATTTAGCCTCAACTGAAAGTGCGCCCTCTTGTGGTGTACAGGTTTAATACAGTATATGAGTCATAGTGTAATATTATGCAAAACAAACATTATCAGTTCATGCATTTTAGCCGGTTTAATTCTAAACAACAATTAATAGATTAATGATTAATCACTATTATCCCTGTAGAATGTGTGATTACAAAAATAGTTCTTTTTTTTGTTCGTTTTTCATTGGGGCCTTTAAATAAATCTGGCCTGTAGTCAGCCTGGTCATCAGTTCCTTCTTTTAACAGCCACACAGCAACTCTGTCAACACATGCTGACGGCTGCCGAAGCACTAAAACTGAGAGATTAACAACGGCAACTGAGTTATCATTCAAAATGTTTACTATAGACAGCTGACGGAGCAGCGCCGTCACGTCTCGTACCTTTCCTCCTGCTGAAGACTGCGTTCATCGTGATGAGAGACAGACGCTCCACTCGTCTGGACAGAAACCACCTGAGCAACGGAGGAAAAAAGCGTGAGGAATAGTACATCCTGATTACAGAAACATCCAGTTTCTAATAAAAATATTACAAACGACAAACACCGAGTGATTTAATGTTAACATTGTGTACAATTTATTTATTTTTTTTAAATAAAATGAAATTTAGAAAAACCCCGCTAAATAAAAGTTAAAACGGCATGTCAATTCTATTGATTTGAAACTAAAAGTCTGTCCTATTAAAAGTCCATCACTGAGATACAAAGTACTAAACGACAGCGAGTTTAATTAGAGTGACAAGCTAATAAAAAAGACATCAGAAGTCTAAATTATTCAGAAGAAATCGATGTGTCTGGCACTGGGGAGTAACACTTATTAACAAGCCTCCCATCGCTTTTCGCTTTCACGCCGTTAAAATGTTCTTTCGCTTAAGTGTCTCACCGAGGATGTTACACAAGCCAGAGACAGCGTTATCGATGAGAAGGTGAAAATCAAACGCTATGGACATTTAATTACATTGGGAGTGCAGGGGGTGTCCAAAAACCCCACTCCTGACAAAGTCGTTTAATTCGGAGGTGAAAAGCGGAGCAGTGAAGATGAAGCAGAGGTCCATCTCATTTAAATCAGCTGTCATTTCACATAAAAAATAAATAAATAAATAAATAAAAAATATTGAAAAGAAAAAAAAAAATCACATGGTTGTTAAAAAGAGCAGGACGGAAACTGAGAGCGTCCGGAAATATGAAAAGTGAAATGCGGATGAACTCGAGCTGAATTTCGAACCCTTGAATATTTCGAACATGAATATTTCTCTCTAATCTCAACAGACTCAACAGCAGCTTTATTAATAAAGAATATCAATATCCATATTCATGCAAGTTGTGAATGTTTTATTGCTTTGATGCATCATTTAAAATGTTTTAAATCATAAATCAGTTCATCTAAATGTAAAAATGTACATTATACACTAATCAGGCTCTACATTAAAACCATTAGCATTAAACCAGCGAGGTTTTCGGTTCTAATGCCACCGCGGCAGATCTAGCTCCGGAACCCAACCCTTAATATAATTATTCCAGTAAGATACAGGACCTTAAAGAGAGCCAAGACTTATAAAAACTTGTAATTGTTTTTTTTTTTTTCATTTTAACGTTATCAAGCACTAAAAACACAACTTTATGACTATTATCCTTCACAACGCCACCTTACCTCAACAAACTCTCAGCCTCTATATAAATTATCCCATTTAAAGTGTTTGGGCATGGAGGGGGTTAAACCGCACAGCTAATGAATGTCTTACACCCTCTCCCAGTCGAGTGTTAATGTTCTCGAGCCACCTGCATGACAAGTAAAATGACTTATACCGTACCCCTGCGCAAGCTCTCACTCTGGAGCTGCAGAAAACACCCGGGAGGTTCGCCTGCAACGCTGATGGATAGCTTATTAAAAAACTGACAGCCGCAGGGTCCTGGTGGAGGGAAAGAAGTCCAGGGAAAGGTTACAGAGAACTTCTGGGGGAGACCTAGTCTGTCATTCAGGACTTACTGTACTGTACCATGGCCACACACTGGCGCAGCTCACAGCTTCACACCACTTCACATGGAGAAGTCTGGAATTGTTGCCTTAGGAATAAAACATTTGGCAGGAAATTTGCCTCGGCATACGAAGCATTTTCGGCAAACGAGCAAACGTACTGAGCCAAAACGAGCGCCAGCTAAGTTGCGCGGACGTCCGGGAGCCGTTCAAACCTTGTTCACGTCAAGGAGATGCCAAGTGAAGCGAGTTTACACTTTTTTTTTGTGTCTTTTTTTTTTGTGTGTGCAGGATTTAGTGACGACATACTGTAGTACCATGGGTCGCAAGAATGTTTTTAAGGATGGTGGTAAGAAGTAAAGGGAGCCGCTTTCAGTTTGGTTTTTAAAGCAGCCAGTGCCAAAAGGGATCATAAATTAAGGTTAAGTGAAGTTTAATGTCTATTTATTTTATGTGTTACTTCATTTACATGTCTTTTCTTAATGTTTTGATTGTTTTTATATGGGAAAATATACATTATATATAATATAACATATATAATATAAAAAGAAATTGGTAATATTGGTAATTTTTTGGGTGGCTGGAACGGATTATCTGGACTTACATTATTTCCTATGTGAAAATGTGTTTTGCAATACGAAATTTGGCCTTAAGAGCTCGCCTCCGAAACGGATTAAACTTCGTATGCTGCGTTTAAAAATTCTTGCATTTAAATTAAGGTAAAATGTTGCAGTTCCTCTGTAATCCTACAGGTGGTGCGCTCCAAATATTCACACACTGGCATATGTACAGTAGGTAAACACTTTTTGTTAAATATTTTCTATATAAGCTACTCACCTACATTTATTGTCCCTTTTTTACAGAAAAATTTAAAACCCCTACAGAAACAGGTCTAGGTAGTTTATGGAGTGAGGATAAATTACACACACACACACACACACACAATCATCAGCATCATCATCATCTCAATCGTCCTGCCAGCTATTAAATCTTCAGCACTGCAGACTCTTCGGAGTAAAGAGGTAAGATGATGACGTGCTTCACTGTGCACGTAATCTCATTATACGGGCAGTTAAGAAAACCGATTAGAGCAACGGCAAGCATCCAGCAAAACCGCGTGCTGAATATGTCTCTGCTTTAATACAGGAAATGCAGTTTTGCCCAGAAGCACAGGAAACTCCAGAACCGGAGTTGGCATTAAAATGATCTTCGGTCTAGTTGAGTTATAAATACAATGTACACAGTAAAGGATGGTTGTCACAAACACTGCACAGTGTGGACCAGAATAACACACTGGGACTCAGACGTGCATATGAGCAATAAAACACCCGGGGGCGTGCACTTCTTGGAAAATATCAAATGTCAGGCTGGCGTCATACAGCAGAGTTAAACACGACATACTGTAATATCCTACTTTTTAAAAAAGGTCATAATAAACTCCGAAAAGTCAAAATGAATCAGCATGCCTCAATTCACTCCTGTTTCAAACGTGCTGTTGTAGCTTTTAATGCATTTGATATACCGTGCCACAACCACAACTCTTTTTGGAAGAGCATTTTTTTTAGCCAATCAGAACGCAGGAAAAGGAACCTGCTTTAAAAACAGTGCCTAGGAGACGAATCAGAGGAGGGGCTGTGCAAATCGTTCCCCGGCTTTTCTTTCTCCCTGGAATGATGAAAATTATTAATTTTACCAGCTTAAGGACAATAACTGACATAAATGGAAAATGAATAAAAGGTGTAATGTTTATTTTTTCCTTATTTTGTTTAAAGACCCTGTGAATGTTCTTTATAAATATGGATTATGAATGTCCATTATGTAATATGTTCTGTCCAAGCAGAACATATTACGTACATATATATATATATATATATATATATATAGTATAAAAATATACATTTTAAAACTTAAGTTTGTTGTTACTGTCGTCATCATCTATACCGCTTTATCCTGTATACAGGGTTGCAGGGGGCCTGGAGCCAATGCCAGGCGACTTAGGGCACAAACTAGAAGGGTGCCAATCCATCGCAGGGCACACACATACACACACTACAGGCAATCTGCATGTCTTTGGACTGTGGGAGGAAACCGGAGTAGCAGGAGGAAACCCACCAGGCACAGGGAGAACATCATGCACAAACACCATGCACACAGACCCGGAGGTGAGAATCGAACTCAGACCCTGGACGTGCAAGGCGACAGTGCTAACCGCTACGCCACCGTATCACCTAATTTTTGAGCAAACCTAAATGTCGTGATGCATAGCAAATATTTTTACCTTATCGCCAACATTTAGCTTTCCTTCTTCCTTTTATCAGATATTTAATCAAATTGGATAGATATTTGTTTGTTAGTTTGTTTGTTAGTTCTTTTGCATTTATTGCATAGAAATTTGATTCAGAAAATAAAAGTGTAAATCGTAAAATGTATGAAGATATAAAAGTGTAAAAATGTGAATTATAAAAAATATAAAATATTTTTTTTACATTTTAATTATAAATACAAATAAAATTATTCATTTACTAATATAGTTAATCAATTGCTATTTAATTATTAGACTATTGTTAATAAATTGTTGGGGACTCCCTCGTCTATAATCTCTGTGATGAGTCCAGATGTTCCTACAAGACAAAAGATTCCTGTAGCCTTGTATTTAATAGAAGAATAAGCATGGCAATAATGAAGTGCAACACTAATATCTTAAACACACACACACACCGCTCAGTGCTGTTACGGTGAGTAAACGGTGACGAATGACAGGTACTGTAGAGGTGTACAGTAATGAAGTGATTCATTCCCAGCTCGTGAGACTCGGTGGAGAATGAAGTCGTTTTTTAAACTCAGGTGAATCAGCCAACGCGTGCCGAGTGGCCTCCGAGCGTCGGAGCGTCTCTCGCGGGCGCTTCCTTTTTGTCTCCTTCTTTCCCCAAGACAAAGCTCTCCTGAATAATAAAACAGGTTCATAAATCTTAAGTGCTGACTCCGAGCGCCCCGTTTAGGGCTTAAATCCATTTGAATAATTTCCCTCTAATCTCTGCGCCTGTTTCTGCATGATAAGACCTCTGCCCTGGTGGAATGCTGCGCCCGCCTGAGTCACTTAAATATGCCCATATTTTACTGTCAGCCATTAATTTCTGAGTGTGTGTGTGTAAAGCTTTCCATTTTTTATTTTTTATTTATTTTATCCAAGTGGAGGTGGAACAGTTGCCAGCTGCTTAACCACATCCCAAACAAATGTACAGCATTTGGCTTTTCACCTATAAAGGGAGATGAATATAAAGGAATGAAAAGCAGCAGGACGACGGGGCCTCTGTCGGCTCGGCTCTATCAGAGACAGGCGGCTTTGAAAGCCTTGTTTGTTCGATAAAAAGGAAACGTACGAGCTTCCTGAGAGAAATACGACCCCCAGAACGAAACAAAGTCAGTGTAAAGCTCAAGCGTGCCTGTCTTTCAGATCTTTTAACAGGGCCTCAAGATCAAAGATTTGGAAAGAAAACGTTTGATCAAACTCAAGACTCTTTTTCGTAAGTGTATTTAAATTCACTGAAACGTGTGAGAATCTCTGTACAACAGTCAGAATCTGATCTCATCATAAATTGGATTAATGTACGAAAAAAAAGAAGGAAAAGAAACTGCACTACGTATAGTGATTTGGTTTGCAACCATGCTTTCGGCTGCTTCATAATCCTCCTGAGAATGTAAAAAAAAACAGCAGGGTGGGATTTAGCTGTGGATTAAGTATCTGTTAGAGCGTTTGATTTTGTAGTTTAGTGCGCGGTTAAATGTAGACATTATAGTAAATTTCCCTCCCTCCCTTTTTTTGGCCTTGTTCAGACTGCAGACGATAAAAAAAAAAAAAATGTATAAGGTTAAAAGTGATCAGATTGGAGGTACGCATGCAATGTAACCAATAATCAACAACCTGTCTGATTCCATCACCGCCCCACGGTTAAGGAGCCGTTGTTCTGATATACTTTGTATCTTCTCCCTACGCAGTTTTCAACATGGATCCATGTCCCATACTGCATGATCGTGTGGACTTGGGTAAACTTGGACAGCGAGCGGCATGATGGACAGGTTGAAATCTGAAATTTGAGCTCAGACTGAGACACATCTTTACTTTATGGCTGCTCGACATCAACACTAGACAAGCAAGTCCTAAAAGTGGCTTCATAAAGCCATCACACTGGAGACTCCTTTAGTACGATGTTATAAATCGACACCTTCTGGCCAGACAGACTCGTAAGGTTGTTGAGTGAGACGGAGACATTTGTAGAATTAATCAGACGTGGCCGGTCCTGGAATGGTGCATTAAGTACAGTATAACGTTCAACAACATATTAAGTCGTAAACTCAAACTGCACAATTCTTTATAATTTGTGGATGATACAAATTCTTAAAATCTAACCACCACGACACCCGAACATCTCTGTAAATTTGGGTGTAAAGCAGCTGATACAGTAGTAGAGTAACTGATACTCCTCTAAATGAGTATCCCTGAAGGCTCTAAAGCAGGAGTGCTGGAACAGAACGCCACGCTGATTGTGTAATTTATCAATAGTCAATTAAAAAAAAAAGCATCTTTAATGTATCAGCGCATCATTAGGATGCCTGAAGAGTTTTCCTGAAAGTCTGTTTGTCTCTGCGGCAGGAAGGTGAAGTGTGATTAAATGACTGAATGCATTATGAAAACTATGACTGATCCATTTAGAGATAAGAAGGGATTAGTCATGGCTCGACTGAGTATCTCAGGACACAGCACGTTTTCCCCCGCCGGGTTAAATTACCGCGGCTAACTGTTATAGACTATTATAACTATCCTACAAATTCCTGACATGTTCCCAAACGTAACATGTACAGTATATAAAAGTGTACTAATTGCTTATAGTTACAGGACATGATTTCTCGTCACACCACCACGTCGTTGATTATCTTTCCCGAAGTGTTTTATTCTTTGGCCGAATGAGAACTTTATTTTATATCCCCCACTAATGCGCCGTACTCACACTGCACTATGAAGTACGATTCTGAATCCACAGAACGTAACCCATATTTCATGGACATATTATAAAAATATGAATACCCAGCTTGGCCTCACCTCTCTTGTCAGTCCTCAATGCTAAATGGGTCGTGTCAGAAGAAATTGCAGCCATCCGTCTCACTTTCATGCACCTATACAAACCCAGCTGAGACGTTCATGAGGTTCTTCATACATCCTTATTTGGTGTCCTAATAACCTTACAGTCACTGTGCAAATTTTTTATGCCGTGCTCCTCATGAGGGATGTGAATACAGTATCTTTACCAAAAAAAAATAATACAGTCAGACATATTCAGCTTTTTGGATTCTATGTGCTCGATTTATTTGTTTCAATATTTTTCTTTATTCTGTTCATTAAAGCAAACAAAGCTTGTAACAAAACAATGGATTAAGACGTGGTACTACTGTACGGTTCGGAACGTCTCAGGTTCAAATCCCATGACCACCAACTTGTCCCTGTTGGGCCCTTGAGCAAGGCCCTCAACTGCTCAGATGTAATAACGAGATAAGGGTGTCTGCTATAAATGTAATCCATCCCTAAGGTGAAATTTCGTATTGCAAAATAGGAAATACAGATAATCTGTTCCAGCCACTATAAAACATATCACCAATACTACCAATTTCCAATAGTATAATCATATAAAACAATTACACCATTCAGAAAAGACATGGAAATGAAGTAAAATATGAAATAAATAGACATTAAACCTTACTTGACCTTAATTTATGATTCTTCTTGGCACCGGCTACTTTAAAAGCGGCTCCGTTTATTTCTTGCTACTGTCCTTGATAACGCATTGTGCTATGTATTTACTAAATCTTTCACAAAATGCAAAAAAAAAAAATCCCACAAAAAATATATAAACTTAAATAAATAGGCATCCCAGCATGGACGCTAACAGGTTTTGAATGGCTCCTGGACGTATGCGCGACTTAGCCAGCCCCTCTGTTCCCTATGTTGACGCAAATTCCTTAAAAACTTTCAGTTCTTAAGGCGAAAATCCGTTCGTATTGCGAGTTACCGCTGTACCTCTATACCATGAGAATTATAGCTAGTATAATAGCTGTTGTAAACCTATTTTAAGTGCTACACGTGATCGATTCAGTTACGTTATTCTTTTGTGTTGCACTCCGTATATCGCCACACTCACTCCAACATTAATCTACGCTTTATCTCCCCTGTATTAAGTCCTACGCGTTCCAGCTGCACCTGGATACAAACGGAGCCCTGGATCTTTCCTACAGAGCAGAACTGGAACGTATATTTTCAGCAAATCAGGTTATTTTAAAGGTCTCTTCATATTGCATGAGATGTTCCCTTGCGATCCCTTGGAGAACCAAACAGAGTACCTCGCCATATTCCTGTATTACGGACTTTTAGGATAAAGGAGCTTTATCAGCGTACAGGATTAAGGGTGTCCTGTATGTCTGGCGCGTTTATAGAACATAAAGCTCGGATTAATTCTATAAGAGAGCAAATTAATTATGGAATCTCTCTCCGTTGTGTTAGCAGTGCGGCAGGAGGTGGGGTGTGGAAGTATTTGCCCCCTCCTTAAGGATGAGCAAAGCTCTGGTTGTATTCCTAAGACAATAAGCTGATTAAGCTGGACCTCGGCGAGCCAGGACGAGAAGCGAAACCGGCGGCACACCAGAGCCAGAGATAGAACAGGTCAGTGATGAACGCAGCAGTTTTTCTGCCCCCAACACCTCCGTACACTCCATCTCTTCAACCAGCACAATGGTGGTGCTGATGCAGATGTTCCTGCAAGGAGCAGCACAGACACCTGTGTGTGTGTGTGTAAGCACTAAACTTAGTGTTAGTGTTGGTAACAACCCCGACCCCAATGACCGCACAGACCCAAAGAACCACAGAGAACCAGCCCAACTGGAAACAACATGGACTAGCTGATGACGGAATTGTCCGAGGTGAGGCGGTTAATGTTGTGAAGCAGGACGTCTGGAGTGCGTCAGTGGAGCAAATCTAACACACATGGAGCAGGCAGATGTCAAGACGAAGAAAATGGACATCAGATGAACAGGACTGTGGACTTTTCATACAAGACTGGAGGAGGTTGGGGGGTTGGGTGAAGGTTTGTGTGTGTGTGTGTGTGTGAATAAATGAAAAAATATGCTAAACTGATGCATTAAAACCAGCTAGAAAGTCTCTCCGTGCATGCAACTTCCTTTTTTTCACTCTCATCCTCTTCTTTTTTTGACTCTCCCTCTTTTTTTACTGGAATTCTCTGTCTGTTTCCTGTCTCTTTTTTTATCTATTTTTCTCACTCTATCTGTCTTTCTCTCTCTCCATCTTCTCGCTTTAGTTAATTTTTGGAAAGGAGAAATATAAACCGGCACATCAGACAAGCACAACAAGACATGACATCACTTCTCTCCCTCTCTCTCTCTCTTCTAGTTTAAAGATCTGACGAGGTTTCTTTTTTAAAACTCAAAAATGTAAGAATCCTGAACTGATGCATTAAGTCTCTCTCTCTCTCTCTGCCACGCTCATATTTATTTTTATAGCCATGACAAATATTAATGTGTGTTGCCAAAGCTTGGATACAGACTTTGGAAAAAATCTTTTTTTTTAAATGACTACACCGTCAGAAACGAATATACAAAGATGCAACACTACAGAAAAAAAGTCTTTAATAGAAAACAAAAAGGCACAAATGTGTGTGTATGTGTTCTGCCATCTCTCTCTCCATCTCCAAAAACCCATTAACCATCCTAATAATAAAAAAAAAAACTAAATAAAAAGCATTTCTTCAGAAGGCAGAATTTTCCTTCATGTCCGCGAAAAAAAGATAAAACTTTCATTTACAAAACTCACTAACATCAATCATTTAAACAAACCCACATCTGCCCGTCTCACTCGTGCCATCCATCAGGCCTAAACACACACACACACACACACACACAGCTTCGAATCGATGCTCAGCCCAACATTCACCTTGAGATGTTGGATTTAATGTTCTCCGCAGGCGTTTATGGCTAAACTGCTGTCTCAGCAAATTTGTCCTCCATCCACATCCTGATTACACGCTTCCTCTCGGAATAATGACATGATTAAGGTCACGTTCCAGGTGCGTTTGTCACTCCCGAACAAACGAGGCCTGATGGGACGTGAGGGAACTTTTTGACATCGTGTCAACAAACACCACTAACGAGGGGGAAATCTGTGGAGAGAAATAAACTATTAACAGCAGTTTCACATCATTAACGAGACACCAATGATTTCGAATGCATTCCGTAGACTTTCGGTATTTCTACAGTATAATTCTAACACAAATCAATCAACGTGCTTTCGCGAGGATGATACACTACATATTATCATCGATCAAATATTAGATAATATGTTATACAAAGATAGAGATAGTATACTGATTATATTTAAATACTTTTCTTATTTATTTATTTATTTTTATTTATTTGACTGTGGGAGGAAACCGGAGTACCTGGAGGAAACCCACCAAGCACATGCAAACTCCATGCACACAGACAGTGCTAACCATTAAGCCACCGTGCTACTAACAAAAATGTGCTTTGTAGGACAACTTATCTAATGTATATACATATATAACATGAGAGTAGTTTGTTTGCTAGCTAACTAGCCAAATAAGACATATAATAGAAGTATGACGCTAGTGAACTAGGTAGCTCTAGCGAGGTCCGTTTTTTTCGGTCATTGCTTAATTTCGGATCTCGTCTCTGTATCGCTTTGGGCAAAACACCCTCAGTTTTTTTTCTACACAACCCTTTTAAACCCTTTTTTCGAAACGCACCACATTCTGCTTCCAACAGCGACGATACTGCGGCGGCGCTAAATGGAAAAGCAACTGTACAATGTTTTAACCCACGCTCGAGGGAGAACAAAGTTAGAAACTTGATAAAGCCTTCTACAAATTACATACACGAGGTGCTGTAGCCGTAAGCATGAGCCGAGTTGCCAAATAAAGATCCGCCATCGCTAATCTTAGCTGCATTTCATCATTGTCTATTCCTGCTTCCTGTTTTTCGCCCCTCTGAGAAGGGAAGCCGTGCTCGAGCACGCTAAAAAGGGAACTCTGCTACGAGCGAGCACGGGATGGACGCCCTTCCTGGGAGGGGGGATTATTTGATTTGGAACGCGGCCAGCCAGGCACTCCCGTTCCCATTTAACGCATCTCAAGTGCAGGTCCTGCAGGGACAATATGCTTTCTCACTTTGATCCCTTCATCGCTCTCAGCTTCAGAAGCAGCACTCTGCAGGTTTTGGACCGGTATCTCTTATATCAGCTTGGGAGAGCTCTGATTTCTGAAGTACACCAAAATCTGCTTTAGTGTAGGAGTTTTAGTGCT
Source organism: Clarias gariepinus (assembly GCF_024256425.1). Lineage (NCBI taxonomy): Eukaryota > Metazoa > Chordata > Actinopteri > Siluriformes > Clariidae > Clarias > Clarias gariepinus. The sequence goes on from NC_071105.1 coordinate 37,100,881, forward strand.
AAAAAACCTCAAAGCTATATTCGGATCGGATCAGTTTTCCATTTAGAGTACGCCAGGGATTTTAGTCCCATCTGCCGTATTGGTCACGTTAAAAGACGTGCAAATGGAAAGATCACGTCGCAGACCTCCTGAAAATATCCTGCTTATCCTTGGTAAAGATTGTGTTGGGAAACTATGCATTTCACTTCTACTAAAGTAGAAAAACACCCAAGGAAATGCTTCCTCTCGGCCAAGATGACCAAAAAACCCAGCAACGTAACCAACAAAGCCAAAAATCTTCACTCCATGTAACCAAAACGGAAATCAAATTGGGGTTAAAATGCAGAACAACGCAAACGTTTCATTGCATGTGTCCGACCTCACGTGAGCTACTAATGCAACAAGCCGCACACTCTCTAAAAAGAAATGAGCTCCATTTAGTAGTGACAACTGTACACAATCATGAACACACACCCACATGCGACCTCATGAGAATCGAGCGTAATTACTACAGACATCCTCCGGCAACATCACTTACAGTAACAGACCACCTGTGTCCGAAAACCCATCCTGTCCCCACAGCGCTTAAGTCAACTACATTAAATGCTAATGTTTAATGGTTTTCTTCCCTTCCCAGTCCTCATCTATCAATACATAATATCCGAAAGAACGTCCTTGGGATTCCGTAACCTGCTCTGAACATCAATCTTCTTATCCGTCTCTTTTCCATGCAAAGCCTCAGAGAAACGAGGTGCCGTTGACGTGAAGAGCATGCAAATTCGTTTATAGCGTATGAACCATGAGCAATGCGTCACTGCCGTGTTAATGCGGCTTTAAAGCACGACCTGAGCATTTCAAACAAAAAATAGAACTGATTTGGAAGAATTAAGGTGTCAAACATAGCCAACAGAGCTATCACTGCACCAACGGTACGTACTTAGCAAACATGACTACAGACTACAGTATGTCCTGATGATGCTCAGTATTGCTCTCATCTCCCACTAGGGATGGGTGCAAATACTTATGCACTTACAAATGAAAGCAATGATCAGGTATGACATGCTGAATTCTGCATTCTGATTGGTCAGAAGTCAGTTTCTATAACAACGAGGGCAATGTCGGGGGCATGGAAGGAGTCTCCAGTGTCAGTGCTTTGTAACAAGCAGAGCCGTGCGATTGAATCGATTACGCAATTTAATCCATCCTTTTTTTGAAAGTTGATTTTATTTGTTGAAGCTTTACTTTCCATGTTCTTCAAAATACTCGAAAATACTCTCATTTCGTGAGATTATCCCTGCGTCTTCTACTTTCGAGTTTTTTAGGCGGTTGCTGCAATACTGCCACCTATTGGACTGGAGTGTGGAGCAGAAGATCAGCAGGAAAAAAAGATTATCTCTTTGTATGAGAAGTAAAATTTAAACACTCGACAACACAAGTTACACAGCATTTCAGTGCTTACTAGATACATTCAGCAGGTTTTTTTTAAATGTATGTTTGTAAGAAACATATGAGGGGCGGTCATAAAATTCATAATATCATATAAAAAAAATTAAAATATTTGCCAAATTGTGTCTCCGGAAATTATTATGTTTATGAACATTTCTGCTTGTAAAAAAAAAATCAAAATGACGCATGAAAAGAAAAAGACGAAGCTCACGAAACCGTGAAACTTGCAGGCGACTCCGAGGTCCGAAATTCTGCCTCATCCCCCCTGGTTCCCCGCCCTCGCACCCAGTTACTCCTTCCTTCCTTTCACTTTGCGCAACGTCAACAACGACGAGGTGATTACTAAGGTGGAAACTTTCCTCTAGAGCCAAAAAGAAAGCTTCGTTAAAGACGGTCTCCACCAGCTCATCCATCATTTGGAGAAGTTTGTCGCCTTCACGTAGAGAAGCTCACGACCAACATTCGTTTCCATTACATTATTATTAGAATTTTTTTCAGCAATAATAACAATTTTATGATTTTATTATGTTTTAGCAGCAGCTTGAGACAAATCAGACAATAAACTTTAGTGCTCACATATTGAATTCGAAAATCCCAATGCCTTTCGAATCGAATCGAATCAAATGTACACTGAACCTATGATCCACAGCTCTAGTGCTGTTACAGCAAATCAACTTGATGCTGAGATAACAAACCACCACTGCTACACTACTGCCTCACTAACTAGTTATTAACTCTCTGTGTGAAAGGGATAAAGTGCCACATTTCGTCCGTTTGAAACTTCAGGAGCATAAAGGACACTTTCCCTGATCCCTCATGAACCCCTTGGGTCTATTGTTACTCAGTGACAAGTGATTGTGTTAAAAATCAATGCTCGTTTCAAAGCACAGCTAAAGACTTCTGAGAAATACAACTGGCCTGATTGCTCAAGAGGAGACTTGGGTCAGGACGAACCATGGGAATCGCCAGTTAATTCTCAGGAAGGAGAAAAAAATTAAACCCGGCGCATCAGACAGCACAATAAGGCATGATGATGATGATGATGTCGCTCTTTTCTCAGTCTCGCTCTCTCTCTCTCTCCGTCTCGGTAAAAAGAATACTCGGTGCACATCTGAATGGTTTTTGATGGACCTAATTAAATGTGGCTCTTTAGGGAAGGGAAAAAAAAAATCTCTTTCTGTCTTTCTGCTCTGCCAATAAGCCCTCTGAGGGAACAGGGGCTGCGTGACAGAGCACAAAAGAACACACTAATTACTCGACTAATCTCAATCAATGTGCAAATGAAGTTGTTTATCTTTAATCGCAAATTTCACTTAGCAGCGTTATTCATTACGATTAATTAGGCTGGAGGTAAGGGTTTGACATTAGACGAAAAAAAAAGTCTATTCAATGCTAAAACGCTGCTCGTTTCTTAGACATGCATGAATTACTGTATTATTAGCGCTGGCTGGATGTGATATTTAAAGATTATCCAAGTTTGTTAACCCCGCATTAGTCACTGCGTGTTGTTTAACCAATCAGCACACAGTCTCTTTAGTAATTAAAAAAAAAAGCAGAAGTTTGGAAATACTTTGCCATCAAAACAGCGCGTGTTTCAGACAGCGCGTGTTTAAGGAGAAGTTGTGACATCTGAGACATAGACATATAAACTTCACCCTACCCTGCTCTAACATTAAGTTGCTTCAATAAGGAATTAAACACTTTCACATCAGACATGGTGTTCGTGGTTTCTCGCGTCCACTGCAGTTCATTTTCATGCAGTCGTGCTGGACTGGAATGCAATCACATCATTCAAGCGAACAGACAAAACAAAACGGTCTCTCTTGGTGGGAAGCTCTTCAGCAGCTCAGAATGAGAACATGACTTTAACATTTGTTCTTTCTCAATAGATCACAGGAAAAGAGGAAGAAAAATATTCTCGTGAAGGTTTTGCTAATAATTCCGGACATGACCGCGTGCTGACAGTCCATTCCTGGTAAGCTGGATCACGTCTTGCTTTCCAGAGCTATAAAGATGATTCTCAGATGAAAACATGACGCACTGATGTCCTTCCGTAAAAAGGAAACGAGAAGTCGTGGCGATGATGCGCTCTTTTACAGTAAGACCCCGTTCGGACAAATCAACAAGACAATCAACAGCTTTATCACTAACAAAGCAGAAGAGAATCTAGATTCGGCCTGAGAGCCTAAGGGAAATTCAGCGAAGTATAAAATGGAAAACAATTGGACCGTCTGCTGATAATGAAATGCCTTCCAGATGCACTAAAAATGACTTATCAGTACCATTCCTATTCATTTATTTACTTAATTACATCTCAGGAGACGAACTCAAAGCAAGCAGAAGAAAAAAAACAACAAAGATAAGCACGAATAAGTGCATATTAAATTAACTACGTTAAATCAGACAGAGAACACCAACGAATTTAAATATTAATTAAATCAGATACAACTACTGTTGTGATAATATATTACTCTTTAGTTTTGTTTTGTTTTTTTAGCAAGAATGAAACACAATATGTACAGCTATATTATGTATAGCTCGTTATCCAAATGTTTCACCTGTCCATCCATACAGTCTGATGAATTATTATTATTGGCACCCTTGGCCAACCCAGGCAACCCAGGTACTCCAGTTTCCTCTTACAGTCCAACAAAATGCAGATTAGACTAACTGGCATTCCTACTGTAAACTGTCTATAGTAAGAATTAGAATAAATACTGTACAATGGCCACTACTGGCCTTCAGGGTCCCGAGTTGGACTAAAGAGCTTCCTGGATGGATGGATGGATGGATGGATGGATGGAGGGTTTCTACAATAACCCATAGGAAATATTACCATGATATAGGTACTATGATAGTCAGATGGTTCTTTTCATATGGTATAAAGTACCATGGTACTTATTTGCTGATACAGTACATGCACCAGACTGTGAAATATGATTTTACCATGATGCATACTTATAGTGTGGTATATGGTTCTACCATGTTCAATAGAACAGTACTATGCAACACCCACTGTGATTTTGAAAAAATAAAAAAAGTGTTTATGTTTATGTACCATAATGGTAATATTAATATAGTATGGTTCCATAGTGTATTTTGAAACTCTTTATATTACATACAATAATATGGTACTGGTACTGCCTGTACTACACCATACTAGTAGTATGTACTAACATATCTAACATGGATCAGGAGGAGCAAACATACAATATAAGATACCTGCTGTACTTTGTTAGCCACTGTGGTACCAAGTACAGTAAGTACCATGGCATTCACCAAAATATCACACATTGTCATAAATATTGGTACACACCATAGTACGACCACGGTGCACATTGAAGTGCCATAGAACCTATCGTGGTACCCTATAAAGTTCCAGTGGCTACCATGGTAACTGATGGCATCTAATGTACAACAGTTATACTATTATGGTATGTATTATAATTTACCATAGTAAGCTGCAAAGGGGTACAGTAATGTATTTAGTTAGTTGGATTTAGTACACTCCTGGTATTGAGAAAGTGTCGCTGCTGTGTATGAATATTTTTTGATTGTGTTGTGTTCACATGCTCATGTTTACAAGCGTAATCAGCTTCTTCCACATCGTACAGCATCCAGGCCTTAGCCTGTTTGTCTTTGAGGTTCCTGGCACAGTACATACTGTATCAGTCTATTTCTGTACACTGCAAGGAAAAAATAATAATGAGACACGTACCCAGGACCTGCAACTCTAACAGTTTGTGGCACTCGGAGCTCGTTATCCGAACGCTAACAGGGACAGGGTTGACTTATGGCTCTTGTTTCATCAGTATCTGCAGGGAGAGCTTAGATATTGCTATTGATCATGCAGTCCGCGCGCTGATGGGGTCCCCGGTCAAAGACGCTTAAGACGCTCTCACAGCACGAGGCCAGTTACTGTTATCATGCTGAGGATGATTATTTTCCAAACAACGGGGGCGTCCAGAGCCAGAACGGTTCTCCGACAGTTACATGTTGGTATTAATTAAGCAATAATAAATCAGATCATGCTCTTTATTCATTTATAGACACATTTAATCATGTGTTAACAAAATCCTTTTTTTAAAAGCGTACAGGTAAAACTAATACACACACACACACACACGCACACACAATGAGTAGGAAATAAAAAAATCCATCCATCCAAAGTGACCAGAAATAAGATCTTATACAGATATTTGGTGTATTTTCTTGGTAGATAGCTAGAGTTAGCGAGCTAGTTCATGCTAGTTTGAGCAGGAGGCGCGCATTATTCCCTTACAACCCTTTCTTTTTTTCAGCTTGTCATCTTAACTAAGAAAGAATAAACACAACAGCTTTTTGTTAAGACTAATATTAAATGTAAAAAAAATTAATAAAATCTGTCTTTTCTCACACAGAGCTTTGCTAAAACTATCCAAGCTAATGTTATGCTAGGAGTCGGTTTGACGTTTAACCTCCATTTTATTTGACTGCTTTAAAACTCTGTTTGGCTGTTTGGCACAAAATATAAATGTTTAAAATTAAAGTACACCAGCCAGTCATTTCTATTTGTTTTAGCGGTCAGGTCTTAGCGTATGGAAGCTGCTAGTTGTCTGTAGGTAAATCTGTTCAGGTATATCTTAGACGCGAAGTAAAAAAGATCAAAGCCAGATCTCTAGGCTTTCTGATGTTCGCTGGAGAAGTTTTAAACGCTGTACAGCTGTACCTCGGTATACGAACGCCACAACTTAACTAAAGCAAAGCTTTTGGGTTTTTTTTTTTTTATTTGTTTGTTTTTTTTGCATTTTGTGCAAGATTTCATGAACACCTACTGTAGCACCATGGGTCCCAAGAATATCAGCAAGAAGAAAAGACGGCCGCTTTCAGTTTGGTCTATTTATTTCATATTTTACTTCATCTAGATGTTGTTTCTAAATATTTTAAATGTTTTTACCGTATATAAAAAAAATAGGATTATAGTGTTGGAATTTATTAATTAATATTTGTAATATTTTCGGACGGCTAGAACAGATTATCTGCATTTACATTATTGCTTATGGGAAAATGAGTTTCGCTACATGAAATTTCTTAAGAACTAACGCCCTGCCACCAGAACAGATTAAATTTGTATGCCAAGGTACCGCTGTAATTGCACACGGCAGCAGGTGCGACCTAAAACAAATGGCTAATAAAGCTGTAGCACAGTCAATGATGAAAAGAACAAAAAACTGTTTTAGTCATCTGAAATTATACGCAGTAATGTGATTGTAATTCCACCAGAGACTTCACACGCTTATAGACTGCTCTTGTACGCCGTGACATTGTAATGAATCCTATGCAAATGAGTCTGTTGCTATTTTATTAGGACACTTATTAGACACCGCAGATTTTCCTCCTGGGCTGCACATAATGAAGCTTTTTTTTTTAACCATTCAATTATTTTTCCATAATATGAGCTATAACTGCATGCAAATTATCCCTATACATCTCATACACCTGATGCACACAAAGAAACTTCTAATTAGCTTTCCTGCCGCACTTGTGGAGCTCACAGATGACAAGAAGTCGCAATTATAACACAGGTTTCTTGTTTACATCCGAAACTTCCACACCGATCTGAGAACCGAGATTTAATTCCATCTCTCTCTCTCTCTCTCTCTCTCTCTCGGTTCACAACGAATTGAAGTATGAACACAGCACATTTGTGTCTCGACCACAGCTGGGGCTGGATGCTAAAATCTGGGTCAAAGCTTTAAGCATCTGTACTAAGAAAGAAGAAGAAAAAAGTGCTGAAAGAAGCGTTTCTGTTGACTCGAGTTCATTTCAGTTCAAAGTGCGGGATTATGAGGTAGAGCCCGAAGCACAAGTGTTTTATTGTACTGTAGTTTAATCTTAAATACCAGAAATGTAATTCCTTTCCACACTTTTCTGAATTCAATTCTGAATTCTGAAACAACTTCTCATTCTCTTTGACGTTGTGTCGTAAATAGCGACAGGTCAGAGATATAGCACTACTTTTTATTCCAATTTAAAAACATATTTAGCTCCCAGAGGTGTTTGAATCTTAAGCCCTCTCATTCATATATTTCGGAATTATTGCTATTTGGAACTAATTTCATTTACTTGATTTTACTGCATTGTACTGTACATACTGCGGTTTGAGTCACACTTAATGTCTTTATGTCTCCAGATTTCGAGAACACTGATCATTAATGGTCTTGAGAATACACACTGGGATAGGATTGCTGGTCTATCACCGGACACTACTTATTTAAACCTAAAGGCATGATCAATTCACTTCATGTTGAAGGAAACCCGAAGAAACATTGCAAGAACATGTGAAACTCCATACAGAAAGAAAACCAAGCTCACGACTGAACCCTAAAGCAAAGAAATAGTAGCGGCCATGCCACAGTGCATCTTATTACTTCTTTACATCTCTATATAACTATAATAATTGTTTAATAGACCTTGCTATTAAAATCCATGAGGCACAGCCACAGGATTCTCAATGCCCCTTTCAGATCACATGGATCCCTAAACGATCCCTCTACTGTATTCTACATCTGTGAACTTTATGTGCAAAATAAAAAGCTTTCTGTAGCCTAGAGTGCACTCTGGCATGTGTTTGACTTATTTAGGATTCAAAAAACAGACCAATACATTCATTCAATTCTGGAAAAAGAAAACAACCAACAAAAAATTAATAAATGAAAGAAAGAACAAGTAAAATCAAAACAGCACCAGTCTAACTTTACAATCAAGGGGTCGCCTTCTTTGACATATGACTCATATACTGTATATTCTGCTTTGATTTCACTGACATGATCGTGTCCTTTAATTCTTTCTTTTATTAATATTTCAACTTGCTGGTGCACCTTATGTATGGTTACTTAAGTTCCCACCTGTATACAATCATCATGTCCATTTAGTGCACAGAAACAGTATGTTTTTTTTTCTCAGTTCAGTTCTTCAACTTTTTTTAAAACCTATTACATAATGTGACTTTTGCATTTTAACCGTGGCTTAATATTCTTCTTTATCTTGTTGCTTGTATGTTTTTGTGTAATCCGTAACACAGCTGCTGCAACATTACAATCTATCTCATGCATAAAAACTGCATAGATGAACTCCAGGTGAAACATCACATGAATGATACGTAGAAAAAATAATTAAATAAAAAACACATGATGTAAAAAAAAAAAAAAAAAAAAAATATTAATCATGTAAAAAAAAAAAACATATGAAAAAAATTGTTATGGCATGTATATAGTATGTTAAAAAAAGAAATAAATTGTTTCCAATATCACATTAAACAACAACCTATACATTATAAATATAAATCAAACATAAAAATCAATAAGTAGATGAGACAAAAAGTGCATAAACTCCACTACATGTCAACAATCATGGAAAAAAATAAGACACTAAGCATCTAAAAATCTTATTCTGATATCCATAGTTTATTGCACTTGTCTGTGCATAATGCAGCAAAGCAAAAAAACAACAACAAAAAAAAACATCAGCTTTAATAAACACCTGCATGCTTTAGTCAATGCTGTCACGCGCAAAACTGTTCCTTCGCCTGCTGAAATAAAGGTATGAATTTCGGTGGCACGGATAAGCGCATGCACGCACACACACACACACGCGCGCGCGCGTATCACCGCGCTTTTACTCTATTTATTAATTAAATAAAATGATAAACCATAACTCACAGTTAAAGACAATTTCCTCCGTTGGTGTATGAAGAAGGCACGTGCGCCGCTTCCCCGCTATTCCGCCCGCGCGCGCGCGCGTGTCCGCGTGTCAATCCTCCGCTTTTACTCGAGCTGTTTAAAGAAGTTTAATGACGTCAAAGATGGCCAATTAAATCAGGGACTGTTTAAAGGGACCGCACGTGTGTGTGTGTGTGTGTGTTTCCCACGCAGATTAATTATCTCATCAGAGCAGTGCATTTAACAACACCCAATGTGTGTGTGTGTGTGTGTGTTACTATACATGGGTCATTCTACAAAAGTGCTTTGCTGGTGCCCAAATCATTTAAATAAACAAATCAGGCAAAATCCTTGTAGGTTTTGAAAATATACAGTAGTATGTCTTTTCTAACATGAAACACATTTTCTTACTTTGATGTTCAATATTTAATTGCAGCATTAAAAAAAAACTTGTCTTGTCACTATGATCATTCATGGACCTGTAGGCATATACTTTTTATCTAGAAAAATAACTAATATCTTATAAAATAAGCGAAAAACCAAAATAATGAGCAATAATTTATTATAATTAATAATCTATACTGTATAAATAAAAGAAAGGTTTTGTCTGTACATTGGTCAGAAAGTTAGTTTTATTCTGAAATACATTTGACAAAGTGCCTGTGTCAGAGGTCGCTAGATGAAGAGCACTGGACAATGTCTCATTTCATTAGCTTAGAGATGTCATCATCATTTTATGAGAAGCTTTTAAGTTTGTCATTAGGGTCACTCATTATATAATTATAACTGCCAAAAGTGGACGTAAAAACCAACTACATCTAATAATTGATTGATTTTGACATAATTGAACACCAGTTTGTAAATAGATAAGATTTTTCTCGAAATTTGTCGTAGATGTTATCGTCATAGATGTTCTCCTCATTGGTGTTACCAGAAAGAGAAGTAACACCAGTTATGACATGTACTGTATTTTTGAAAAATGCACTTAATACTTCTTTTTGTGGATTCACAAAGTTTGAAAGTAAGTTATTGCTAAAGAAGGTGTGAAAAGAAGAAAAACATTTCAGAAGATTTTTATTCAAGATTCAAGATTCAAAGAACTTTATTGAGAAAGAGAGCAGCCGGATGCTGAAGACAGGCCTCTGGGTCAGTTATTCTCCCCGCAAGGAGAAAGCTCTGAAGATCTACCTAGACAGAGGGCCTTCTAAAGACCCGGGCCTGGACTGGGAATCACCCCTTACACCCTGATCACTTTGTGTTGTTTTTGTTTGTTTGTTTTTAATAGTTGACCTGCCCGCTGCCTCACCAGGGGTTCTTGATGGCATCAATGCCCAGGTCCCATCCGGTGTCGTACAGCCGGCTCTGTCTTCTCTTCGGACGTGGGAGCATGAGGGGTTTCTTGTGCACAAGCCTCAGAACTTCTGCTGTGCACCATAGATTCTCATAATGTTTAAAGGGAGGTACAAATGAACGGACATCCGGTATCACTCAGGCAAATCATTTTGGACAGAGATGGATGTGCTTGTGGAATAGAAAGAACTATTTGTATCAGTTCTATCTTTTAATTGGTTGTTTGTTTCCTTTAATAGCTGTTCAGTTGTCATTCTCACTCTAATTGAGTAGTGATCACGTCCACAATCTTGCGTGCACATGTCCATGATCCGAGTTTTGCTTGGTTGAGATATATGACAAGCTTGTCATCTCCAACATAATGTTTTTTTTCCCCCCGAGGTCCTCCATTAAGTCACGTGTATTCTAATAGTTCTCAGAATACTGAGTCGTTTGCCGTTGCCGTGTTCCGTTAACGAATCCAGTGCTTCATCTAAGAGTGCTTCCTTGCACGTGTGGGTATAACGGTGGCTGACGCTCTGTGCCACCCAGCTGACGGCTAAAACTCCACCCATTGCAGAGGGAGCTATTAATCTTTCTCTGGGGTACTCACACCGGAAGTTAGATTCTAGACCCTGTTTTAGTGTAACAAAATTTTTATAACAAAGCTGATCGTTACAACCGGATTCCACCTGATTAATGAGTCGTTCTTGCCTCTCAGGTGTGACTTCTGCTGCTTGGTTAGAATGAAACCCAAAACCATTGGAATGCAAAACACACTGGCCCTTTTTAGAGAAGATTAGACACCACTGATGGAAGCTTTTATAGGATTTCAAGACGCAAAAAGTCATAGTTGGATTACAGCTATGAATAGACAGGTAATCCCCCCACCCCCCTCCCCCCACACGCCCCGTCCTCAGCGACCTTATGGGATCCTGATACTACGAGGGGTGTTGAAGTCAAACTGGGACTTGTGATAAAATTTCTGCTGAATGAAGCGGTAAAACAGTCGTTTGACATTTACAGAAGACATCAAGCGCAGAACTGTGATAAGACTCTTAGCCGCTGTAAAACATTTGAATGGTGTGAACGTTTTTTAAAGAAGCCCGTACAGCCGTGAATGACGATCCCGGCCCGAGGTGGCTCGGAGCGCACTGCAGTCGTTCCAATGAACAAAAGAGATGCATCCGTGTGTGAGGACTGTACACACAATCATTTACCAGCACCACTTTCACATTACAGGATCTCGGCTGGAAGATGTTGCCACGTCCCCCGTACAGTCCTAAACCTCGCTCCAAGCCATTTCCACATGTTTGGGCCATTAAAGGAGTTCCTGGGAGGCCAGCGTTCCAGAAGGAAGCTGGCAGTTTGATCATGGCTCCGGCGTACTGAAACCAAGCACTAGTGAAACACTGGGATAAGTGCATTAAAGGGAGTTTTTACTCTCATAGCTGTGTTCTGTTATTCTGCACACTGTTAAAAGTCCTGAAATGACTTGAACGCTCCTTGTATTTGATCTGAAAGTTATAATGGTAATTCTAGTGCTGATTTTATGTTGCCTTATAAACAGGCTATAGAGTCTATTTATTTTCTCCACATCTGCCTGCCCCTTTAATGCAGAATGGCAGAATGGCTCAGAAATCAGCTGGTGATATATCACATAGTAATAATGCTTATAATAATAATCATAGGTATGTAGCTTTGTAGCAATAATAACTTTATAGTAACAATAAGGGGAGCTGGAGTAGCTCAGTGGTTAAGGGGGTTTACTTTGGATCAGAAGGTCCCAGGTTCAAACCTCACTGTTGGGCCCTTGAGCAAGGCCCTTAACCTTAGATTCCTGGGTATAATAAGATAAAATGTAAGATAAGGGCATCTGTCAAATAACATAAATGAAAATGTAGTAAGTGAAGCATAGGGATGTTGGTTTATTTTAACTATGTTAAAGAACTCAGGAAAAGTGGATGCTAGAAGCTTTAGTTTCCGTCTTGGAGTTCATTGATTTAGTTCCATATGTTATCACAAAGAAAAAAATAGCTTTTTAAAACAATTTATGCCGAATCCCCTACATCTACCCCCTAATAACTTGAGAAATCAAATATTTAAACGTGACTTGCACAGGCCCCCTGAGTGCTGCTGCTCCTGCTAATGCTGCTCGGTGAAGATGCGGACAATCAGTGAGTAATGCTCTCACCTGCGTTTGTGTTTGTGTGATACGAACCCTGATTACGAGCTTACACAAACCCCCATATCAGCTTCAAATTTGTGTAATCAGTAACATTACTGTTGTGCAAACAGAAATCTGGATCTAATCTCCCGTCACGCTGTGAAGTGTTTGCAGAAACGTTGATGACCGTCATCCAGACGTGTTTACCGCAGCACAAAGTACTAGATTGTGTTTTTTTTATTGGATCATATATAATCTGAAAAAGTACATAAAGTTTGCTGAAGGTGTTTTTGGGTCACTTAGAAATTCTCATTACACACACTCAAAAAAAACAGAATTTATCTCACTGGTAAAGTAAATTAAGTGGTGATAGAAATCTCTAATCTCCCTTAATTAAAGAATCTGATAAAATCATAGACTGTATAAAAAAGATCTGGACAAACCCTCTGTGACATTAATACAGTAAGAATGCTCTACAAGATCTAAAAATCTACACAGCTAAGGATTCAGGTTCACAGGTTAGCTAAAGTGATGCAAAGCAGACACAGCTTGCGTTTTGACACCTGCAATGCAGCTGTGACCCAAATCGTCCACACCCCTTATTATGTTAAATGTTATGGCTTAATATAATTTTAACTGATAAAAATTGCATAAAAATGCCAAATCCAGCTATGGAGACCAACTACATTTTTGTATCAGGTGGCAAATATTTATTTCTTTATTTTTATTTTATTTTATTTATAAGGCATTTTAACATAAGTCCCTACAGTACTGTATGTGGATTGAGTCACTTTTAGAGCCCCAAGTGGTTATTTGAGGAACTGCAACTTTTTGGAACTTGTTGGTTCCAAACCATGTTAGATTCGTTTTGCGAACCAGAGGTTGCTCCTTGGATAGAGTTCATCACAGATGAAACCCATTTTGAGATCTACTGACCTTTTTTTGTTGTTGCGAAATACCCATAGTGAAACATAGTTCAAATTGATCACGTTTGGTTGCACAGCAAAACCTAGGCATACGAATTTAATCCTTCCTGGCGAAAAACGTGTGAAAAATGACATAGCTTTTAAACGCATACCGACGGCAGCATTAGTATTGTGGGTTGACTTATTTTTTTTCATTGCTTATTTTCACAACAGCTTTTAATGATAGAAAAAAAAAATAGACACAACGAAAACATATCAACTGCACAGACAGCAACTCAAGAACCCTGGAGTTTTGACGAAACACAGACAGCATTTTTAATTGTTGTTGTATTTGGTATATTAGATCATATTAGGGTGTTCTTTAAGAATTCATTGCACAATTAAGGGTCCTTAGTCTTGGGAACGTGCATGCCTTTGTACTGTAAAAGGAAACCGGAGCACCCGGAGGAAACACAGGGAGAACATGCAAACTCCATGCACACAAACCCGAGGTGGGAATCGAACCCAAACCCTGGAGGGGCAAAGCTACAAAGTGCTAACCATTACACCACCGTGTCGCCATAATCATTTTATTAATTGATTGATTTTTTTTTACATATAAAAAGATACGTGCATATTTGTAAGTGATTAAACAAGCTTTATCTAAACTTCCATCATTTATGTTCCCTCTATTCTGTTTTGTGTTTTAATTTATTATTCATGTCTTTACTTTGTTATAATCTTGGCAGCGCTAAGTGTGATAAAGCAAAGTAAATCAGGAACGAAACACACATGACTACTGATGTACTGTGAAACATGGTCCATCCAGTGTCATTTATTAGGCACATAGATGTGGAAGAAATCCTGCAAATGAAACACACTCATAAAACGCTAACATACATCACGGTATTAAATTTACCGTTATGTCGGCGGATAAACGTGCAAGCCTGCAAAGTCATCATGAAGATCTTCACCGCCGAAGCAGTCCTGACTGAATGAACGCTATATATTTTATTACTGTAAGTCTAATCGTATTTAATCTAGATAAAAATCTCCCCGCATACCGCCTTCATTTATCTAGCCTGGTTATCTCATAAACAAGTCCATTAGTGCGATCCGCTAACGCGACCCGCTCTCGCTCGCCTGCCTCTGTGTATCATTTGCAAATTAATTATTTGCTCATCATCCAGATTTCATCCTGGATATTAGTCCCTGCATATGGAGATCTCATTAAGATGTGATTAATTTGAGAGCATGGGAAGATTTTTAGTTCATTTTTATTAGGATGAGATGAATGACAATCTAGACTATAGTGGCAGGTTTCAGTTACATGGAAATGCTAATTAAAAATATAAATACAGGTCCAAATGAGCCTGCATTTATTAATTAACCGGGTTGCCAGATTGGGATCTAATCTCATTCAGCAAACAGGATCTTGTTTAATGTTAAGAAATAATCAGAAATAGAGTTTCTGAAAAGAAGTATATTAACAATGTTTATACCTCGAATATTTTGTAAATGTGCAAAAATCTGCCAGCTCTTCTTTCTATGTATACAAGTACTGTATGACGATTAGGAGTCACCTGGTTATTAAACGATGCCATAACTCAGAGAAGGATCGTGAGCCGTGTCCTTTCTTCCTTGCACTCCTCTGTGAAGACTTCAGAGTGCACCTGATCGGCAGAAAGCAAAGTGAATCATTCATAAGAGAAAGAAAGAAGCGGAATTTAACCCGGGGCGTGTTCTGTATGAACCGCCCGGGAGTTCCGTTCCAGTCCTCCAGAATTGGTGTGCGTTCATGTGATCTGACAGTGCAGTGTGTTTAAAGAGTTGTCTCGAAGCCATGTACTGTAGCAGTCGTGTGATTTCATCCTAACGCAACAATATCTGAATCACACATCACTCCAGAGTCACTGCGGAGCGGCGTATGTTTAATCTCGTTCCTAATTCAAATATTCAAGTAGTTCAACATTTTGATCCAGTATTTGTTTAGTGCTGCAATCTAAACTCGCTGTCTAACATAAATGCGTGAACTTAATATTCAAAGAGAAGATTGTTGGGAGACGAAAGAAAACCTGTGAAAGATTCTGGACACGGATCCATGAAGAACATAGAAAAGCTCATTTGTATTCCTTGGTTCGCGTATGAAGACTCCGGTATAAAGACACGACTTCAACAGGGTTTAAATTGCATAACGGAGATGGTCATGGCAAAACCTCCATCATATGTTCATGCATGGATCTGTAAAGGTCGCAGGAAGCTTTGGGGCACTAATCCTCGGGGGTCTAAACAGAAGGCGTCCAAACAATACAAAATACAAATTCTGATTCTTAAAGCAACACTTTGTTCCATGTTTTATGATACTATTGAAATATTACCTTGTCTAAAAGCAGTTCATTTTGTTCATTTGGAATGATGTTGAGATGGAATGGATTAAAAGTATTGGAGGTATAGACAAATCAACATACTAGTCAATTTCCATTCATCCATCCATCCATCCATTTATTTAGGAACCTCTGTAGTCCAACCATGGAGGCCAATTGTGACCATTGGATTTATTCCCATTTTTACGACAGCGATGGGACCTCATGTCAACCTTCTTACACATACACTACAGCCACTTTGGAAACACCAGTTAGTCTAATCTTCACAGTATTTGGACTGTGGGAGGAAACCGGAGGACCCAGAGGAAACCCACCATACACAGGCAGAACATGCAAACTCCATGCACACAGACCACAAGGCAGGAATTGAACACAGACCCTGCAGGAGCAAAGGCGACACTGCTAAGCCACAGTCTTACCTAAAGTATCCCCCCCAAACACCCCCCCCCCACACACCCAAGGTGTCTGTCCTTTAATAATGTAATAATAAATTGATTTTCAGTAATAATTGATTTCTGATTGTTGCCATTTCATGTAAACTGACACATCCGTTAACCAGGGTTTGTCCTGAAATACTTATGTCTTTGGCATCTGCATAAACATATATTGTTTAGTTTTTTTCTTTTTCTTGATAAACACTTTTAATAAAGTTGATAACAGAAAAATCTGATTCAGAAAGTGGAAACTTGTCCATCCTCTATACTCTCCCACTTTAACTCTGAATGCAGCAAGAATATTTATTATGCACTTACACTTACCCACATGTACACTCTTCCCGACCCGTATGCATCATGTCTGCCGAATCGAGCGTGGGACGCATGGTGGCTTTAATCTTTCCCGTCTGAACACAACCTATTTGGAGTGCACTCTGAAGCATTAATAAAAAATAAAAACCTTGGGCATGCTTTTAGTGCATGTAAGTGGATTTCTGATATGTGTCTCTGTGTGTGTGTGTGTGTGTCCATTATTTAAGACAGGGCACGTTTCATACCGCATGTATAATGATATGTAAATAGAATTGAAATAATAGAGCACTTTGTTGATTTATTGAGGTCCATCACCCTCAATCCATCACTTCAATAAACGCTTGTCAACTTTTTTGTGATGCAACACTGATTATTATTATTTTTTCACAAACACACACACACACACAAATGCAAGATCTCACTTTTACTTCTTGCTTTTACTTTCATATTCCGTGCAATGTATTTATTAAATTTTGCAAATACAGCGAGCTGCGGTGCATTGTGTATTCAGGTGCCTTTTTATCAAAGCAAGCGTTAAGCAGCTCCACTGTGAGATGGAACCGGACGGACTGGCCTTCACTACCTAATGAGCATTGTCACTGTAGCACGTGGCTCTGTTGCCCTACAGTCGACAGGTTGTCCTTCCTCGGAGTACTTACAATAGGTACTAACCCCTGCAAACCGGGAAGGACCCCACACCTTGGGCCTTGTTGAAGTTGCATGGATCCTTATGCTAGCCCATTTTTCTTGGATATATTTATAAGGATAAGGAATTTGTCTACTTTTGATTAAAAAAAACCTAAAAATAGCTAACGTTACAAAAATGCACTACCACTTGAAATTTTTGATTAAAAATTTACAAATTCTCATCACTTTAATGAGACGAATTATACTGTTCTGAATACGTCATGGTGATATACTTCAAGCTTGGTTATGAATCCTATCCCTCGTTTCCCTCATCCCCGTCATCGTCCGCTCGGTTATACTGCACGGCGGTTCAGTGAAGCGGCGAACCAACTGATGGAAATTTATCCCATGCTCCAGTGCTATCTGTGCACTATGAGTCTTAAAAAAAAAACTAATTTCATCACTGCGCTTGCAAAAGTATTGGTACACGGACTATTCCCAAGTTCTACCCCAGTCCTCAGAGAAGGTATTGCACATCACTGCCTGAAAGATTTGCATGCAAATGATTTAAATTAGTCAGACATTACATCACACCATGCCAAGATGCAAGACTTTTTTTCTTTCTTTTTGAGATTTGTAGAAAGTAGATTTGCATATGTTGACAATTCAAGTGAAACCGACAAAGCTACAATTGTAAAGGAGTGAAAACCTTAGATTGGAATAAGGCTGAGAAATTAATAGACACAAAACACAAACCTTTCAATCTCCCCCTATTGATAATATCCAGGCTTTGCTTTTTCCTGAACAAAAAAATGGACAAAATGTTAAAAAGAATGTGATGTGAAAATTGTGTTACAAGATACTGTAAGTATGTACTGTAAATGAATTAATTGTGGTTAAAACTGAGCTGAACACTATGAAGTCATCAGCATTCTATAGAACGAGGCAAGAACTTGGCACAAAGGGGCACACTTAGCAAAGAAAAAAAAAGAACGTGCTTGGCCCCTGCAGATCAAAGATGGATTGATGAATAAGAATGTGGGTCTTTAAGAAGGTAAAGTGGCTAATCTTTCCCCTGGTGTACAATATGGGATCTATAGAATAGGTTCTCTTGTGCTGAGAGTCCGTAAAAGCTGCTATCGATCGTGGGGTAATTTTCCCGCACCGAGCATCGCATGATGTACAGGAGTCACATGGTTCTTAGGGGCAGTTCATTTTGCTCCAGATCAATTATCTAATCATCTCCGGTGTAGTGCATGTGCCAAAGAGTTCAGTCAATAAGCACATCGATCCAGGCCCAGGCTGAGATCTCTGTCCGCTGAAAGCGTGCACTTATACAGGTTGTGCTCTGCGAGTATGTGGTGCTGCGGAGATTAATGTCTGAACGTTTACGAGAGTAATGTTGCAGTTAAGAGTAATTGCGACTTGATATCGATAATATGACAGCAGTCAGTTAACACAACTAGCGTTATTTGTGTTTTATGTTTAATTGAAGTCACATTAAATGGTATAAAACGTCTCCAAAACAGGTTTTTTGTTATCACTTCCTCGTTTCTTCTCTTATTTGTTGTGTTCTAGAAAAACTGCAAAATGTAAACTCTTCTTAAAACGTCCTCACACGTTACTGCTTTATTTCTGACTGTTACTGCTGACACTGGAGACTCCTTCCATAATTCTTGTCTTGTCTTCTTGGACGTTACCAATGGCTGGCATCCACTACGTTGTGTTACTGCCACCTTCTGGTTTTGGTCTCCCTCATCTTCCTTTCAGATTGAATCCTCTTTTCTAGTCCCACAGCCTTTAAGAAACCCAATGAAAGCGATCATTTACATCATTCCATGTGCTCGTTCTCCATTTTCCAAAATACTTTTCTCATCCTTTCCAAATTCTCATCGTTTAAACTCCTCTTCTCTTGTTTCATAATTATTCTCCTTATAGAAAACCCCATACATCAGCCAAAACATCATAATTGCTCCTGTGTAATGTGTTATAGAAACGTACTACAACATATTAATACTATGATATACAGCCCCCGGGTTTCAGCATTGCCTTGTTGTATTCAAATATTCAGCGATTCTATATAATTGTTACCGCCCTCATTTCTTTCTTTCTTTCCTTACGTTTTTCTGGCCCTGAAATGCGCTCCACCTCCATTCGCAATAGTCAAGCTGAGCTCCATGGAACACAAAAACCAGGCATTCGTGTTTAAAGCGATGTTTTTGCATGGGTGTGGCTCAGCTGGAGGGACGGTTTGAGCACTTTGCATGTTTTTATTGCAGTTATAA
The DNA here is from genome assembly GCF_024256425.1 of Clarias gariepinus. Taxonomy (NCBI): domain Eukaryota; kingdom Metazoa; phylum Chordata; class Actinopteri; order Siluriformes; family Clariidae; genus Clarias; species Clarias gariepinus. Next base: position 37,120,449 of record NC_071105.1, read on the forward strand.
TTCACATTAAAGCAACAGAAATCTTGACTAATTACAAACGGCTCCTTAAAACTATGTCCTTAAAAATGTTCCTTCCATAAGCACTTCACGGTACATACAAAAACCAGCAAGTCCAGCGAGGCCTTTTTTAAATGCACAATTAACTCTAAAGTGTTTCGCATTTACGCCTCTTTTAGTGTCTTTAAATGTACTGTGCAGATCATTTCCTTCCTTCCTGCTGTTAACCTCAGGGCACACACACACACACTACTATTATGTTTTTTTATAATGATTATTCTTGGCTCGTGGCTTTAGCTGCTAATTAATGGATGGGTTCAAGGACTCATTTTCCACAATAGGTCCATTTAAAATAAAACACACAGGGAATACATTAGCATTTTTCCTACTTCAGTAAAAAGAGACATATAATTGAAACATAATTAAAGAGCATGACTAATCTCCAGAGCGATGCAGTGATTGGTTTGGCTAACATGTTTACGCCAACATGATCATAATACTTATTATCATGATCATCACTGTGATTAACACTGGCATCGCAACACTCGCCAGCATGACCATACATGGAAGAAAAAAAGGGTACAAGTGTATGCTGTGCTCGTTGGCTGATGTTTGAGAGATATTTGTGAGTCAGCCACCGAGTGTTGCTTAACGAGCGCGGTGCAGGAAGGGAAAAAACACGGCGAAGAGTACTTTAATCCAAAAAAAAAAAAAAAACACTATTGAAAAAAGTACAGCTTACAAAAACAACATATTTTTTCAAGACTTTAAATTTCAAGAACCGTTTAATGAAAAAGAATTTAAATAATTCAAATTATGAACCTGGAATAATAGCTAATTATCCTTATTATTTTAATTATTTTAATCTTTGCCAGGCAGCGCCTACAACATAAAACCATGTTGTGTTATAACAGCAGATTATTCCTTGCAAAACTCTTTCCTCACCCCTCACCAGCTTCTGTTCGATTCTAATGAAATTCTTCAGTTTGGATGTAGAGGCAGAAATATACATCTGCTTTACTGTAATTCAATAAGACAGTGAATATTCATGCTGTGGAGATAATGAGGCAAAATCAGGATCGCATCTTCAACTGCACCTTCAACTTATCTCCACATGAATTATACAGATCCTGCAGGAGGGGGAACAATATGACAGAAGGACGCTCTTGTGTGCTCGAGGTTTGAAACATGAGACCAAAACCCTTCCATCAACCCAAACCCGAATGAGATTAGAAGATCCTGCTGCACCAGCACTGGCTCATACAGTACATTGCCAACAAGCTAACTAAGATTAGACTAATTATTATATTATTTCATAATGTGTAAACTAGTACAGTGCCTTGCAAAAGTATTCATGCCCCTTGAACTTGTCTGTATTCCAAGTATAAAATGTATGTAAAAAAGTATTCATACTCCTGTCCCTTCTAAAGAAAGGCATCCCCACAATATGATGCTTCCACCACCATGTTTCACAGTGGGAAGGGGGTGTTCAGAGTGCATTGTTAGATGTTAGTTCAATTCTGATCAGAGCAACTTCTTCCACCTCATCTACTGTATGGATCCCTTTAGCTCCTCCTTCATTATGCTATTTGTTCACTAATGTTCTGTAACAAACCTCTGTGGGCTTCACAGAAGTGCTGTATTTATGCAAGATTGAATTGCACACAGGTGAACTCCATTTACTATTAAGGTGACTTCTAAACGCAGTTTGTTCCACTGGATTTTTGGTTAGGGGTATCGGAGTAAAGGGGGCTAAATATAAATTCATGCCAAACTTTTCAGATTTTGATTGGTAAAAAATTGTGATAATTCATAATTTCCTCCCACTTTACCATTATATACCACTTTGTGCTAGTTTAGCCCCAAAAAATAAATTTAAATATTTTGTTGTAACGTGACAAACTGTGGAAAAGTTCAAGGGGTATGAATACATTTTCAAGGAACTGCAGTCTATATTGCTAACAAGTAAAACCTTCTGTCAGGATTGCTAGCAGTAGGTGTAAGCCCGTAGATTTGGTCAATAAAATTTTTAATAAAATTTGGCTTATTATTAAAATTGGACCTAAGCTCACTGGCAAGCTAGCTATTAAAAGAAAAACATGTAAAGCATGTTGTATACACTAGCTGCCTTGATTGCTAACAAATCTAACGTTATCCTGAGTGTTATATTGCATAAACTTTAGGCAGGACCGCTAGCTGACATAAGGCTAAATGGTATATTGTTAGGGTCTCTAAGAATTAGCTAAAAATATCTAAATAATATGTTGTGGAACCTACTGTAGCAGACAACGTGTTTTACAAGTTAGCTAATATCAGTATAGCAAGCTACCAAATATAAGAGTAATTAAGATAGCTTGATATTGTGTAAACCTGTAGCCAGGATAACTAGCAAGCAAGCTAACATTAAACTGAGTATTTTATTGGGTACAGTTGCACTCAATAGTCTTTAACAGTTTAGCTGAAAATAGACCATGTATCATATTGTGTAAACCTGCAGCTACAGTAGGGTCACTACCAAACTAGCTAACGTTAGGCTTAATATATATCATGCAAACTAATAACAAGGACCTCTAGCAAGATAGCTAACATTAGGCTGAGCATTTTAAGAGTTTTTAACAAGTTAGCTGAAATTAAGTGGCGTATTATATTGGGTAAACATGTGGCCAGGGTAACTTACAAGCTAGCTAACCTTAGTCAAAAAGTAAGTTAGCTAACCTTAGTCAACAGGTTTATTTTATTAAGCAATGGCAAAAGCTGATACAAAAGCTGTAGCTAGCTAGCTAATGTTTGCCAGAACAATATATTGTGTAAACTTGTATCCAGGGTTACTTACAAGCTACGTAGGCAACATCAAGTTGAAAACAATATTGTCCCAGTAGCCTAGATCACTAGCAAGCTAACTAACATTAGGCTAAATCTAGCTAAACAAAGCTAGCTATTATTAGCCTGAAAGTTATAGTGTGTGAACCGGTATCTACGGGTTGAAAACAACCTAGATGATATTAGGGTAAATACAATATTAGATTGTGTAAAAGAGTAGCCTAATTAATATTATGCTAAATATCTATACAGCGGTAATTTGGCAAAATGAAATAACCTACGTAAAAATATGCAAACTCGCTTGACTTGTTAGCTAATATGAGGCGTACTGTTATATTCTGTACAGTACATAAGTGTATAGCCTAGAATGTTTCTTCACGTTAGTTATTATAGCTAGTGTCACATCTGGCTGAAACCAAAACCACAAACTGTTTTACAGAAAACTTTCCAGAAAAATAACATTTGTTTGAATAAAATAAAAAAATCTATTTAATACTGTAACAGCCACAAGCATTCTTGTACTGGATAATTTTCCCATTTAGTTCAGCTTTACTCAATCGCCTGGGATGTATTCAGCCTCATGGGCATCTCAGTGCTGCCTGATTACACACCTTTATTGCACATCTGCCAGACACTGGACACTGGAGTGATTTTGTTTGTTCAGTAATACAGTATTTGAGAGAATAGTCACATGTAAAGCTGTGTTCAGAAATTCTAATAAAGGCCAGTTAGAGCCTCGGATCCTTCACATGACACTGTCTCAGAGATCCGAACTCAGTGATTAACCTGCAATTATTCAGAGGGAGCTGCTATCCAACTGGGCCTGCAGGGGGGCTGTAATTAATGCCGAAAGGTTAATGCTGATGACGTCTCAGTATTGGCATGAACGCATGAAGACGCACAGACAGAGCAGGACTCGTTTCTAAAAATGAGATTAAATTTCTGGATGTGAACCGAAATGAAACTCTAGCATTTAATGCTCGCAATTAATCAGGGACCATGCGCTGTGTTCCTTGTTTAACCCTGAGATGAGATGTAGATTTTGATTATTTCCCTGTTTTCACACCAAAGTGAATTACCAATGATGGGTCTGTTGTGTTTTTAACCATCAATGGATGAAATGTACTTTGCTGTTGTGAAACGTCCATTAAACAAGTTAGTTCTTCTTCTTATAGAAGTCTAAAGCTGTCGTTTTCTCACCCGCTTCTCTCTCTCTCTCTCTCTCTCTCTCTTTTCTCTCAACACTAATGAGCCAAAAAATACAGCTTGTTACGTTACTGGGAATATTTTCTATCCTGAAGCATCAACAGCAGAGACTCCGTTCTTACATATTACGTTACCATCTCCTACACACATTTTCAAAATTTCAATGTATCCAGGTGCTCCATAGTACGTAACTGTACATAACTCTGAAAATCCTCCTGCGCTACTTTCAGAGCTACTGTTCAACAAAATCTCCCTTTATGGAACTTTGATGTGAGAATTCTGAGAAAATGTTTCCTTTCATTGCTCCGTGTAAAGCAGGATATGTTGTGAATGACACATACGTGTGTCAGCCTGATGTAGAAATTCGATTCGGATAAATACCTCTTAAATATATATATATTATGCATCATGCAGATATCATTGTGTGGATAATGAATTATTTGTTACTCCAACTGGATGGATTGTTGATTGATTGATTAATTGATTGATTGATTGATTGATTGATTGATTGATTGATTGATTATGCGTTGTTCAGACTGCCAGCCCAAATCGGATTTTTGACATACCAGATTATTATCAAATTCCTTTCAACTTTGACAGTCAAAAAAAAAAAAAAAACATTGAATCTGATCTGTGATACATCCAGAGTTTCATTGGATAAAGATGCGCCTCAGTCTGGACGCTCTACACACTATCAAACTGTCCACCCTCAACCCGACACGTAACTTCAACCCCGCATGTGGAAGAAAGTGAGATGGAAATACACAATTATAATTTTGTGAAAAGTTAAGTTGCTGTGGATTAGGAGGTTGCAAAAGGTCTTCTTCCACTTTTGGTGCTATTACCAATAAATATGTGAAAGCAAATGCCTTAAATTGTTCTGTGTAGCTACAGTAAATGAACTGTATTGTCAGAAATGAAGAACAATAGGCCCTGGACAGAAGACAAAGAGAAATGCATCAGTACAGGCGAAGCTTGACGAAATATACAGAAACAGAGCAATATATAAAGAACTACTGTGCTCCAGGAGAGCCTCCTGCATCGTCACCACAGCACTCAATACCAATAGGTTGGCAACGTGTCAGGATTGGGATGCAAAGTCAGCACTGGCATAATGGTCAGCGCTGGTGCCTCGCCCCTCCCAGGTCGAGGGTTTAAGGATAAAGTGGTATAGACAGTGAGTGAGTGAGTGAGTCCGAACAGAGCCAAATCACTTTCGAATAACAGTGTGGACACTCAGCGCTAAAGTTCAGATTTGCAAAACAAATAGGATTTACATGCAGACTGAACAAGACCTAAGTGTGCATGCCACATGTCATGCCACGTCTATATATGGCAGATATGTGCAGAGACGGCTAACTGCACTTTATTATTCAAATTTATATATTTATGTTTTTTGTTCCCCCACCTTTTACTTTTGACGTATCTTACATTAAAAAACATCTCTTCTTTCTGCTCAATGCATTTTTACATTACTGTATCACAACCAATGTTTCTAATTCGTTTTTTTATTTTTATTTTGATGGCTTCAAGTTTTTAAATCTTTAACCCAATCCAAGATAACAGTCCATAAATAAAGCCATGTTGTAATGATTTTCTCATGTTTCTTGCTTGACTAGTGAAATCGGACCCAATAAAATAACTTTGAAGCTTTTTTTATTTATTATTTTTAAGTAAATGTAAGTGTTTATACTTTGCTAACTGGAGCGAGAAAAAATCTAAAGCCGTACTTGAACTTTTAGCAGAGGATTTATTTATGCAAGCCAACTCAATACTTAAAAACCTCTGCATGTAATTAAAGTGTCCTACATCTGCACGATGAGCGTCCTCAAGAACCGTCTCGACTAACCTTCTTCTTATGATGCATTATGCATGCGCCCCCCGAACGTCTCCGAACGTCCCCTGAGCGTCCATTGTGCCGGCCTGGTGGCTGTGGACGCACCACTTTTCATGAAAAAAGAGCTTTTCAGTAGGCATCGCCACCTGTCATGCAGATAAGATCCGGGGACTCATTCAAATTCGCCTGCTCGTTACACACACCACCAGTCAGTCTCATCGATGCCGCTGTACTCTCTAACCTCGTAAGGTCCATCATTATGCTCCATCATCATTCATCTGTTCTTTATGTCTCTTCTCAGTAAAGCGAGCGGCTAATTGCTCATCTTGAAGCAGGTTATGCTTAATTTGTCACGCTTTATTGATTTGAAAGGCCAGGGACGATGAGTGGTGCCAGACGAAGCGTTTCCCCAAGACCGGAGCTGGCATAAACGCTCTCTCGGCAGTGATCTCAGACATGACATAAAGCCTAAACACTGTGGGACACGAAATGATTACCACTGGTGCTTTAATAAAAAGGAGAAAAAAAAAACACTAAAGATATAACAATAAGACAATATTTGCTTAAAAACAAGCAAATTCTCTGCAAGGTAAATGAGCAGCACTAGCTCTCTTCTCTCCACTTGAATCACAGACCCACTTATGTGCATCTGACCTGAATTTCTTTTCCTTTCCTCACACTGCTGGGAATAGCTTCCAGCAACCCAAGAGTGAGGATTGGGTTTTGTTCTTGCCCTTAATATGTTATTTTGCTGCATTTTTGTGTATCCTGATAATCAAGCTCCATCCAAAACGCAAGGGGCGTTCAAGTCAAAGCAGGACTTGTGATTGCGCAGAATAACAGAACACATTTTTGGGAGTTGAAACTTTATTTTTCCTTTTATTTCTCTCTATATAAATACATTCATGCACTTATTCCAGTGTTTCACTAGTGCTTGGATACCATCAAGGTAGAAAGTTTTCTCTGTACGCTGGAGCCATGATCGGACTGATCTTAAACACCGGCCTCCCAGGAACTCCTTTAATGACCCAAACATGTGGAAATGGTTCGGTAAATCTATCTCATACGGTATATCCGAGTCTCTTTAAACTCTTTAACGTAGTAATTTGTAGTCCGTTGCCTAATAACCTCCGTCACTGCTGTCTATTATAAGTTTTGATCTGTTCTATAACACCTGCGAACCTGCCTGCAT